>NW_027638878.1:162500-172500 GCF_951394365.1 Tetrao urogallus | reverse complement strand
ATATTTAAGGGGAAAAACAGGGATTTCTATGAAAATAAGCGATATTCCATGGGAGAATCAGGGATTTCTATGAAAATAAGCGATATTTCAGGGGAAAAACAGGGATTTCTATGAAAATAAGCGATATTTAAGGGGAAAAACAGGGATTTCTATGAAAATAAGCGATATTTCAGGGGAAAAACAGGGATTTCTATGAAAATCAGCGATATTTCAGGGGAAAAACAGGGATATCTATGAAAATCAGCGATATTTAAGGGGATAATCAGGGATTTCTCAGAAAATGAGCGATATTTAAGGGGAAAAACAGGGTTTTCTCAGACAATAAGCGATATTTCAGGGGAAAAACAGGGATTTCTATGAAAAAAAGCGATATTTCAGGGGAAAAACAGGGATTTCTATGAAAATAAGCGATATTTCAGGGGAAAAACAGGGATTTCTAAGAAAATGAGCGATATTTAAGGGAAAAACAGGGATTTCTATGAAAATAAGCGATATTTAAGGTGAAAAACAGGGTTTTCTCAGACAATAAGCGATATTTCAGGGGAAAAACAGGGATTTCTCAGAAAATAAGCGATATTTCAGGGGAAAATCAGGGATTTCTATGAAAATAAGCGATATTTCAGGGGAAAAACAGGGATTTCTATGAAAATAAGCGATATTTCAGGGGAAAAACAGGGTTTTCTAGGAAAATAAGCGATATTTCAGGGGAAAAACAGGGATTTCTATGAAAATAAGCGATATTTCAGGGGAAAAACTGGGATTTCTAAGAAAATCAGCGATATTTAAGGGGAAAAACAGGGATTTCTATGAAAATAAGCGATATTTCAGGGGAAAAACAGGGATTTCTCAGAAAATAAGCGATATTTCAGGGGAAAAACGGGGATTTCTCTGAAAATAAGCGATATTTAAGAGGAAAAACAGGGATTTCTCAGAAAATAAGCGATATTTAAGGGGAAAAACAGGGATTTCTATGAAAATAAGCGATATTTAAGGGGAAAAACAGGGATTTCTATGAAAATCTACGATATTTAAGGGGAAAAGCAGGGATTTCCATGAAAATAAGCTATATTTAAGGGGAAAAACAGGGATTTCTATGAAAATAAGCCATATTTAAGGGGAAAAACAGGGATTTCTATGAAATTCAACGATATTTATGGGGAAAAACAGGGATTTCTCAGAAAATAAGCGATATTTCAGGGGAAAAACAGGGATTTCTATGAAAATAAGCGATATTTCAGGGGAAAAACAGTGATTTCTGTGAAAATGAGCGATATTTCAGGGGAGAAACAGGGATTTCTATGAAAATAAGCGATATTTCAGGGGAAAAACAGGGATTTCTATGAAAATAAGCGATATTTAAGGGGAAAAACAGGGATTTCTATGAAAATAAGCGATATTTCAGGGGAAAAACAGGGATTTCTATGAAAATAAGCGATATTTCAGGGGAAAAACAGGGATTTCTATGAAAATAAGCGATATTTCAGGGGAAAAACAGGGATTTCTATGAAAATAAGCGATATTTCAGGGGAAAAACAGGGATTTCTAAGAAAATCAGCGATATTTCAGGGGAAAAACAGGGATATCTATGAAAATAAGCGATATTTCAGGGGAAAAACAGGGATATCTATGAAAATAAGCGATATTTCAGGGGAAAAACAGGGATTTCTATGAAAATAAGCGATATTTCAGGGGAAAAACAGGGATTTCTATGAAAATAAGCGATATTTCAGGGGAAAAACAGGGATTTCTATGAAAATGAGCGATATTTCAGGGGAAAAACATGGATTTCTATGAAAATAAGCGATATTTCAGGTGAAAAACAGGGATTTCCATGAAAATAAGCGATATTTCAGGGGAAAAACAGGGATATCTATGAAAATAAGCGATATTTCAGGGGAAAAACAGGGATTTCTATGAAAATAAGCGATATTTCAGGGGAAAAACAGGGATTTCTATGAAAATAAGCGATATTTCAGGGGAAAAACAGGGATTTCTATGAAAATGAGCGATATTTCAGGGGAAAAACATGGATTTCTATGAAAATAAGCGATATTTCAGGTGAAAAACAGGGATTTCCATGAAAATAAGCGATATTTCAGGGGAAAAACAGGGATTTCTCAGAAAATAAGCGGTATTTAAGGGGAAAAACAGGGATTTCTCAGAAAATAAGCGATATTTAAGGGGAAAAACAGGGATTTCTATGAAAATAAGCGATATTTCAGGGGAGAAACAGGGATTTCTATGAAAATAAGCGATATTTCAGGGGAAAAACAGGGATTTCTATGAAAATAAGCGATATTTCAGGGGAAAAACAGGGATTTCTATGAAAATAAGCGATATTTAAGGGGAAAATCAGGGATTTCTCAGAAAATAAGCGATATTTCAGGGGAAAACAGGGATTTCTATGAAAATAAGCGATATTTAAGGGGAAAAACAGGGATATCTATGAAAATAAGCGATATTTAAGGGGAAAAACAGGGATTTCTATGAAAATAAGCGATATTTCAGGGGAAAAACAGGGATTTCTATGAAAATAAGCGATATTTCAGGGGAAAAACAGGGATTTCTATGAAAATAAGCGATATTTAAGGGGAAAAACAGGGTTTTCTATGAAAATAAGCGATATTTCAGGGGAAAAACAGGGATTTCTATGAAAATAAGCGATATTTCAGGGGAAAAACAGGGATTTCTCTGAAAATAAGCGATATTTAAGGCGAAAAACAGGGATTTCTATGAAAATAAGCGATATTTCAGGGGAAAAACAGGGATTTCTATGAAAATAAGCGATATTTCAGGGGAAAAACAGGGATTTCTATGAAAATAAGCGATATTTCAGGGGAAAAACAGGGATTTCTATGAAAATGAGCGATATTTCAGGGGAAAAACATGGATTTCTATGAAAATAAGCGATATTTCAGGTGAAAAACAGGGATTTCCATGAAAATAAGCGATATTTCAGGGGAAAAACAGGGATTTCTCAGAAAATAAGCGGTATTTAAGGGGAAAAACAGGGATTTCTCAGAAAATAAGCGATATTTAAGGGGAAAAACAGGGATTTCTATGAAAATAAGCGATATTTCAGGGGAGAAACAGGGATTTCTATGAAAATAAGCGATATTTCAGGGGAAAAACAGGGATTTCTATGAAAATAAGCGATATTTCAGGGGAAAAACAGGGATTTCTATGAAAATAAGCGATATTTAAGGGGAAAATCAGGGATTTCTCAGAAAATAAGCGATATTTCAGGGGAAAACAGGGATTTCTATGAAAATAAGCGATATTTAAGGGGAAAAACAGGGATATCTATGAAAATAAGCGATATTTAAGGGGAAAAACAGGGATTTCTATGAAAATAAGCGATATTTCAGGGGAAAAACAGGGATTTCTATGAAAATAAGCGATATTTCAGGGGAAAAACAGGGATTTCTATGAAAATAAGCGATATTTAAGGGGAAAAACAGGGTTTTCTATGAAAATAAGCGATATTTCAGGGGAAAAACAGGGATTTCTATGAAAATAAGCGATATTTCAGGGGAAAAACAGGGATTTCTCTGAAAATAAGCGATATTTAAGGGGAAAAACAGGGATTTCTATGAAAATAAGCGATATTTCAGGGGAAAAACAGGGATTTCTATGAAAATAAGCGATATTTAAGGGGAAAATCAGGGATTTCTCAGAAAATAAGCGATATTTCAGGGGAAAACAGGGATTTCTATGAAAATAAGCGATATTTAAGGGGAAAAACAGGGATATCTATGAAAATAAGCGATATTTAAGGGGAAAAACAGGGATTTCTATGAAAATAAGCGATATTTCAGGGGAAAAACAGGGATTTCTATGAAAATAAGCGATATTTCAGGGGAAAAACAGGGATTTCTATGAAAATAAGCGATATTTAAGGGGAAAAACAGGGTTTTCTATGAAAATAAGCGATATTTCAGGGGAAAAACAGGGATTTCTATGAAAATAAGCGATATTTCAGGGGAAAAACAGGGATTTCTCTGAAAATAAGCGATATTTAAGGGGAAAAACAGGGATTTCTATGAAAATAAGCGATATTTAAGGGGAAAAACAGGGATTTCTATGAAAATAAGCGATATTTCAGGGGAAAAACAGGGATTTCTATGAAAATAAGCGATATTTCAGGGGAAAAACAGGGATTTCTATGAAAATGAGCGATATTTCAGGGGAAAAACATGGATTTCTATGAAAATAAGCGATATTTCAGGTGAAAAACAGGGATTTCCATGAAAATAAG
This sequence comes from Tetrao urogallus, assembly GCF_951394365.1. NCBI lineage: Eukaryota > Metazoa > Chordata > Aves > Galliformes > Phasianidae > Tetrao > Tetrao urogallus. Next base: position 168,242 of record NW_027638878.1, on the reverse strand, counting down.
CGATATTTCAGGGGAAAAACAGGGATTTCTCAGAAAATAAGCGGTATTTAAGGGGAAAAACAGGGATTTCTATGAAAATAAGCGATATTTAAGGGGAAAAACAGGGATTTCTATGAAAATAAGCGATATTTCAGGGGAGAAACAGGGATTTCTATGAAAATAAGCGATATTTCAGGGGAAAAACAGGGATTTCTATGAAAATAAGCGATATTTCAGGGGAAAAACAGGGATTTCTATGAAAATAAGCGATATTTAAGGGGAAAATCAGGGATTTCTCAGAAAATAAGCGATATTTCAGGGGAAAACAGGGATTTCTATGAAAATAAGCGATATTTAAGGGGAAAAACAGGGATATCTATGAAAATAAGCGATATTTAAGGGGAAAAACAGGGATTTCTATGAAAATAAGCGATATTTCAGGGGAAAAACAGGGATTTCTATGAAAATAAGCGATATTTCAGGGGAAAAACAGGGATTTCTATGAAAATAAGCGATATTTAAGGGGAAAAACAGGGTTTTCTATGAAAATAAGCGATATTTCAGGGGAAAAACAGGGATTTCTATGAAAATAAGCGATATTTCAGGGGAAAAACAGGGATTTCTATGAAAATAAGCGATATTTAAGGGGAAAAACAGGGATTTCTATGAAAATAAGCGATATTTAAGGGGAAAAACAGGGATTTCTATGAAAATAAGCGATATTTAAGGGGAAAAACAGGGATTTCTATGAAAATCTACGATATTTAAGGGGAAAAGCAGGGATTTCCATGAAAATAAGCTATATTTAAGGGGAAAAACAGGGATTTCTATGAAAATAAGCCATATTTAAGGGGAAAAACAGGGATTTCTATGAAAATCAGCGATATTTCAGGGGAAAAACGGGGATTTCCATGAAAATAAGCGATATTTCAGGGGAACAACAGGGTTTTCTATGAAAATAAGCGATATTTAAGGGGAAAAACAGGGATTTCTGTGAAAATAATCGATATTTAAGGGGAAAAACAGGGATTTCTATGAAAATAAGCGATATTTAAGGGGAAAAACAGGGTTTTCTATGAAAATAAGCGATATTTCAGGGGAAAAACAGGGATTTCTATGAAAATAAGCGATATTTCAGGGGAAAAACAGGGATTTCTCTGAAAATAAGCGATATTTAAGGGGAAAAACAGGGATTTCTATGAAAATGAGCGATATTTCAGGGGAAAAACATGGATTTCTATGAAAATAAGCGATATTTCAGGTGAAAAACAGGGATTTCCATGAAAATAAGCGATATTTCAGGGGAAAAACAGGGATTTCTCAGAAAATAAGCGGTATTTAAGGGGAAAAACAGGGATTTCTCAGAAAATAAGCGATATTTAAGGGGAAAAACAGGGATTTCTATGAAAATAAGCGATATTTCAGGGGAGAAACAGGGATTTCTATGAAAATAAGCGATATTTCAGGGGAAAAACAGGGATTTCTATGAAAATAAGCGATATTTCAGGGGAAAAACAGGGATTTCTATGAAAATAAGCGATATTTAAGGGGAAAATCAGGGATTTCTCAGAAAATAAGCGATATTTCAGGGGAAAACAGGGATTTCTATGAAAATAAGCGATATTTAAGGGGAAAAACAGGGATATCTATGAAAATAAGCGATATTTAAGGGGAAAAACAGGGATTTCTATGAAAATAAGCGATATTTCAGGGGAGAAACAGGGATTTCTATGAAAATAAGCGATATTTCAGGGGAAAAACAGGGATTTCTATGAAAATAAGCGATATTTAAGGGGAAAAACAGGGTTTTCTATGAAAATAAGCGATATTTCAGGGGAAAAACAGGGATTTCTATGAAAATAAGCGATATTTCAGGGGAAAAACAGGGATTTCTCTGAAAATAAGCGATATTTAAGGGGAAAAACAGGGATTTCTATGAAAATAAGCGATATTTCAGGGGAAAAACAGGGATTTCTATGAAAATAAGCGATATTTAAGGGGAAAATCAGGGATTTCTCAGAAAATAAGCGATATTTCAGGGGAAAACAGGGATTTCTATGAAAATAAGCGATATTTAAGGGGAAAAACAGGGATATCTATGAAAATAAGCGATATTTAAGGGGAAAAACAGGGATTTCTATGAAAATAAGCGATATTTCAGGGGAAAAACAGGGATTTCTATGAAAATAAGCGATATTTCAGGGGAAAAACAGGGATTTCTATGAAAATAAGCGATATTTAAGGGGAAAAACAGGGTTTTCTATGAAAATAAGCGATATTTCAGGGGAAAAACAGGGATTTCTATGAAAATAAGCGATATTTCAGGGGAAAAACAGGGATTTCTCTGAAAATAAGCGATATTTAAGGGGAAAAACAGGGATTTCTATGAAAATAAGCGATATTTAAGGGGAAAAACAGGGATTTCTATGAAAATAAGCGATATTTCAGGGGAAAAACAGGGATTTCTATGAAAATAAGCGATATTTCAGGGGAAAAACAGGGATTTCTATGAAAATGAGCGATATTTCAGGGGAAAAACATGGATTTCTATGAAAATAAGCGATATTTCAGGTGAAAAACAGGGATTTCCATGAAAATAAGCGATATTTCAGGGGAAAAACAGGGATTTCTCAGAAAATAAGCGGTATTTAAGGGGAAAAACAGGGATTTCTCAGAAAATAAGCGATATTTAAGGGGAAAAACAGGGATTTCTATGAAAATAAGCGATATTTCAGGGGAGAAACAGGGATTTCTATGAAAATAAGCGATATTTCAGGGGAAAAACAGGGATTTCTATGAAAATAAGCGATATTTCAGGGGAAAAACAGGGATTTCTATGAAAATAAGCGATATTTAAGGGGAAAATCAGGGATTTCTCAGAAAATAAGCGATATTTCAGGGGAAAACAGGGATTTCTATGAAAATAAGCGATATTTAAGGGGAAAAACAGGGATATCTATGAAAATAAGCGATATTTAAGGGGAAAAACAGGGATTTCTATGAAAATAAGCGATATTTCAGGGGAAAAACAGGGATTTCTATGAAAATAAGCGATATTTCAGGGGAAAAACAGGGATTTCTATGAAAATAAGCGATATTTAAGGGGAAAAACAGGGTTTTCTATGAAAATAAGCGATATTTCAGGGGAAAAACAGGGATTTCTATGAAAATAAGCGATATTTCAGGGGAAAAACAGGGATTTCTATGAAAATAAGCGATATTTAAGGGGAAAAACAGGGATTTCTATGAAAATAAGCGATATTTAAGGGGAAAAACAGGGATTTCTATGAAAATAAGCGATATTTAAGGGGAAAAACAGGGATTTCTATGAAAATCTACGATATTTAAGGGGAAAAGCAGGGATTTCCATGAAAATAAGCTATATTTAAGGGGAAAAACAGGGATTTCTATGAAAATAAGCCATATTTAAGGGGAAAAACAGGGATTTCTATGAAAATCAGCGATATTTCAGGGGAAAAACGGGGATTTCCATGAAAATAAGCGATATTTCAGGGGAACAACAGGGTTTTCTATGAAAATAAGCGATATTTAAGGGGAAAAACAGGGATTTCTGTGAAAATAATCGATATTTAAGGGGAAAAACAGGGATTTCTATGAAAATAAGCGATATTTAAGGGGAAAAACAGGGTTTTCTATGAAAATAAGCGATATTTCAGGGGAAAAACAGGGATTTCTATGAAAATAAGCGATATTTCAGGGGAAAAACAGGGATTTCTCTGAAAATAAGCGATATTTAAGGGGAAAAACAGGGATTTCTATGAAAATAAGCGATATTTAAGGGGAAAAACAGGGATTTCTATGAAAATAAGCGATATTTCAGGGGAAAAACAGGGATTTCTATGAAAATAAGCGATATTTCAGGGGAAAAACAGGGATTTCTATGAAAATGAGCGATATTTCAGGGGAAAAACATGGATTTCTATGAAAATAAGCGATATTTCAGGTGAAAAACAGGGATTTCCATGAAAATAAGCGATATTTCAGGGGAAAAACAGGGATTTCTCAGAAAATAAGCGGTATTTAAGGGGAAAAACAGGGATTTCTCAGAAAATAAGCGATATTTAAGGGGAAAAACAGGGATTTCTATGAAAATAAGCGATATTTCAGGGGAGAAACAGGGATTTCTATGAAAATAAGCGATATTTCAGGGGAAAAACAGGGATTTCTATGAAAATAAGCGATATTTCAGGGGAAAAACAGGGATTTCTATGAAAATAAGCGATATTTAAGGGGAAAATCAGGGATTTCTCAGAAAATAAGCGATATTTCAGGGGAAAACAGGGATTTCTATGAAAATAAGCGATATTTAAGGGGAAAAACAGGGATATCTATGAAAATAAGCGATATTTAAGGGGAAAAACAGGGATTTCTATGAAAATAAGCGATATTTCAGGGGAAAAACAGGGATTTCTATGAAAATAAGCGATATTTCAGGGGAAAAACAGGGATTTCTATGAAAATAAGCGATATTTAAGGGGAAAAACAGGGTTTTCTATGAAAATAAGCGATATTTCAGGGGAAAAACAGGGATTTCTATGAAAATAAGCGATATTTCAGGGGAAAAACAGGGATTTCTCTGAAAATAAGCGATATTTAAGGGGAAAAACAGGGATTTCTATGAAAATAAGCGATATTTAAGGGGAAAAACAGGGATTTCTATGAAAATAAGCGATATTTAAGGGGAAAAACAGGGATTTCTATGAAAATCTACGATATTTAAGGGGAAAAGCAGGGATTTCCATGAAAATAAGCTATATTTAAGGGGAAAAACAGGGATTTCTATGAAAATAAGCCATATTTAAGGGGAAAAACAGGGATTTCTATGAAAATCAGCGATATTTCAGGGGAAAAACGGGGATTTCCATGAAAATAAGCGATATTTCAGGGGAAAATCAGGGATTTCTATGAAAATAAGCGATATTTCAGGGGAAAAACAGGGATTTCTATGAAAATAAGCGATATTTCAGGGGAAAAACAGGGTTTTCTATGAAAATAAGCGATATTTCAGGGGAAAAACAGGGATTTCTATGAAAATAAGCGATATTTCAGGGGAAAAACTGGGATTTCTAAGAAAATCAGCGATATTTAAGGGGAAAAACAGGGATTTCTATGAAAATAAGCGATATTTCAGGGGAAAAACAGGGATTTCTCAGAAAATAAGCGATATTTCAGGGGAAAAACGGGGATTTCTCTGAAAATAAGCGATATTTAAGAGGAAAAACAGGGATTTCTATGAAAATAAGCGATATTTCAGGGGAAAAACAGGGATTTCTATGAAAATAAGCGATATTTAAGGGGAAAAACAGGGATTTCTATGAAAATCTACGATATTTAAGGGGAAAAGCAGGGATTTCCATGAAAATAAGCTATATTTAAGGGGAAAAACAGGGATTTCTATGAAAATAAGCCATATTTAAGGGGAAAAACAGGGATTTCTATGAAATTCAACGATATTTATGGGGAAAAACAGGGATTTCTCAGAAAATAAGCGATATTTCAGGGGAAAAACAGGGATTTCTATGAAAATAAGCGATATTTCAGGGGAAAAACAGTGATTTCTGTGAAAATGAGCGATATTTCAGGGGAGAAACAGGGATTTCTATGAAAATAAGCGATATTTCAGGGGAAAAACAGGGATTTCTACTAAAATAAGCGATATTTCAGGGGAAAAACCGGGATTTCTATGAAAATAAGCGATATTTCAGGGGAAAAACAGGGATTTCTATGAAAATAAGCGATATT
>NW_027638878.1:97500-157500 GCF_951394365.1 Tetrao urogallus | reverse complement strand
TTTCTGGGAAAATAAGCGATATTTAAGGTGAAAAACAGGGATTTCTATGAAAATAAGTGATATTAAAGGGGAAATACAGGGATTTCTATGAAAATAAGCGATATTTAAGGGGAAAAACAAAGATTTCTATGAAAACAAGCGATATTTCAGGGGAAAAACAGGGATTTCTCAGAAAATAAGCGATATATCAGGGGAAAAACAGGGATTTCTATGAAAATAAGCGATATTTAAGGGGAAAAACAGGGATTTCCATGAAAATAAGCGATATTTCAGGGGAAAAACAGGGATTTCTATGAAAATAAGCGATATTTCAGGGGAAAAACAGGGATTTCTATGAAAATAAGCGATATATCAGGGGAAAAACAGGGATTTCCATGAAAATAAGCGATATTTCAGGGGAGAAACAGGGATTTCTATGAAAATAAGCGATATTTCAGGGGAAAAACAGGGATTTCTATGAAAATAAGCGATATTTCAGGGGAAAAACAGGGATTTCTATGAAAATAAGCGATATTTCAGGGGAAAAACAGGGATTTCTATGAAAATAAGCGATATTTAAGGGGAAAAACAGGGATTTCTCAGAAAATAAGCGATATTTCAGGGGAAAAACAGGGATTTCTATGAAAATAAGCGATATTTCAGGGGAAAAACAGGGATTTCTATGAAAATCAGCGATATTTTAGGTGAAAAACAGGGATTTCTATGAAAATAAGCGATATTTCAGGGGAAAAACAGGGATTTCTATGAAAATAAGCGATATTTCAGGGGAAAAACAGGGATTTCTATGAAAATAAGCAATATTTAAGGGGAAAAACAGGGATTTCCATGAAAATAAGCGATATTTAAGGGGAAAAAGAGGGATTTCTATGAAAATCAGCGATATTTCAGGGGAAAATAAGGGATTTCTCAGAAAATGAGCGATATTTAAGGGGAAAAACAGTGTTTTCTCAGACAATAAGCGATATTTCAGGGGAAAAACAGGGATTTCTATGAAAATAAGCGATATTTCAGGGGAAAAACAGGGATTTCTATGAAAATAAGCGATATTTATGGGGAAAAACAGTGATTTCTCAGAAAATGAGCGATATTTCAGGGGAAAAACAGGGATTTCTATGAAAATAAGCGATATTTCAGGTGAAAAACAGGGATTTCTATGAAAATAAGCGATATTTTAGGTGAAAAACAGGGATTTCTATGAAAATAAGCGATATATCAGGGGAAAAACAGGGATTTCCATGAAAATAAGCGATATTTAAGGGGAAAAACAGGGATTTCTATGAAAATAAGCGATATTTAAGGGGAAAAACAGGGATTTCTATGAAAATCAGCGATATTTAAGGGGAAAAACAGGGATTTCTATGAAAATAAGCGATATTTAAGGGGAAAATCAGGGATTTCTCAGAAAATAAGCGATATTTCAGGGGAAAAACAGGGATATCTATGAAAATCAGCGATATTTAAGGGGATAATCAGGGATTTCTCAGAAAATGAGCGATATTTCAGGGGAAAAACAGGGTTTTCTCAGACAATAAGCGATATTTAAGGGGAAAAACAGGGATTTCTATGAAAATAAGTGATATTTCAGGGGAAAAACAGGGATTTCTATGAAAATAAGCGATATTTAAAGGGAAAAACAGGGATTTCTAAGAAAATCAGCGATATTTAAGGGGAAAAACAGGGATTTCTATGAAAATAAGCGATATTTAAGGTGAAAAACAGGGATTTCCATGAAAATCAGCGATATTTAAGGGGAAAAACAGGGATTTCAATGAAAATAAGCGATATTTCAGGGGAAAATCAGGGATTTCTCAGAAAATAAGCGATATTTCAGGGGAAAAACAGGGATTTCTCAGAAAATAAGCGATATTTCAGGGGAAAAACAGGGATTTCTCAGAAAATAAGTGATATTTCAGGGGAAAAACAGGGATTTCTCAGAAAATAAGCGATATTTAAGGGGAAAAACAGGGATTTCTCAGAAAATAAGCGATATTTCAGGGGAGAAACAGGGATTTCTATGAAAATAAGCGATATTTCAGGGGAAAAACAGGGATTTCTATGAAAATAAGCGATATTAAGGGGAAAAACAGGGGTATCTATGAAAATCAGCGATATTTAAGGGGATAATCAGGGATTTCTCAGAAAATGAGCGATATTTCAGGGGAAAAACAGGGTTTTCTCAGACAATAAGCGATATTTCAGGGGAAAAACAGGGATTTCTATAAAAATCAGCGATATTTAAGGGGAAAAACAGGGATTTCTATGAAAATAAGCGATATTTAAGGGGAAAAACAGGGATTTCTATGAAAATAAGCGATATTTCAGGGGAAAAACAGGGATTTCTATGAAAATGAGCGATATCTCAGGGGAAAAACAGGGATTTCCATGAAAATCAGCGATATTTATGGGGAAAAATAGGGATTTCTATGAAAATAAGCGATATTTAAGGGGAAAAACAGGGATTTCTATGAAAATGAGCGATATTTAAGGGGAAAAACAGGGATATCTATGAAAATCAGCGATATTTCAGGGGAAAATCAGGGATTTCTATGAAAATAAGCGATATTTCAGGGGAAAAACAGGGATTTCTATGAAAATAAGCGATATTTCAGGGGAAAAACAGGGATTTCCATGAAAATAAGCGATATTTCAGGGGAGAAACAGGGATTTCTATGAAAATAAGCGATATTTCAGGGGAAAAACAGGGATTTCTATGAAAATAAGCGATATTTCAGGGGAAAAACAGGGATTTCTATGAAAATAAGCGATATTTAAGGGGAAAAACAGGGATTTCTATGAAAATCAGCGATATTTAAGGGGAAAAACAGGGATTTCTCAGAAAATAAGCGATATTTCAGGGGAAAAACAGGGATTTCTATGAAAATAAGCGATATTTCAGGGGAAAAACAGGGATTTCTACGAAAATCAGCGATATTTAAGGGGAAAAACAGGGATTTCTATGAAAATAAGCGATATTTAAGGGGAAAACCAGGGATTTCTATGAAAATAAGCGATATTTCAGGGGAAAAACAGGGATTTCTATGAAAATAAGCGATATTTAAGGGGAAAAACAGGGATTTCCATGAAAATAAGCGATATTTAAGGGGAAAAAGAGGGATTTCTATGAAAATCAGCGATATTTCAGGGGAAAATAAGGGATTTCTCAGAAAATGAGCGATATTTAAGGGGAAAAACAGTGTTTTCTCAGACAATAAGCGATATTTAAGGGGAAAAACAGGGATTTCTATGAAAATAAGCGATATTTCAGGGGAAAAACAGGGATTTCTATGAAAATAAGCGATATTTCAGGGGAAAAACAGTGATTTCTCAGAAAATGAGCGATATTTCAGGGGAAAAACAGGGATTTCTATGAAAATAAGCGATATTTCAGGTGAAAAACAGGGATTTCTATGAAAATAAGCGATATTTTAGGTGAAAAACAGGGATTTCTATGAAAATAAGCGATATATCAGGGGAAAAACAGGGATTTCCATGAAAATAAGCGATATTTAAGGGGAAAAACAGGGATTTCTATGAAAATCAGCGATATTTAAGGGGAAAAACAGGGATTTCTATGAAAATCAGCGATATTTAAGGGGAAAAACAGGGATTTCTATGAAAATAAGCGATATTTAAGGGGAAAATCAGGGATTTCTCAGAAAATAAGCGATATTTCAGGGGAAAAACAGGGATATCTATGAAAATCAGCGATATTTAAGGGGATAATCAGGGATTTCTCAGAAAATGAGCGATATTTAAGGGGAAAAACAGGGATTTCTAAGAAAATCAGCGATATTTCAGGGGAAAAACAGGGATTTCTATGAAAATAAGCGATATTTAAGGTGAAAAACAGGGATTTCCATGAAAATCAGCGATATTTAAGGGGAAAAACAGGGATTTCAATGAAAATAAGCGATATTTCAGGGGAAAATCAGGGATTTCTCAGAAAATAAGCGATATTTCAGGGGAAAAACAGGGATTTCTCAGAAAATAAGCGATATTTCAGGGGAAAAACAGGGATTTCTCAGAAAATAAGCGATATTTCAGGGGAAAAACAGGGATTTCTCAGAAAATAAGCGATATTTAAGGGGAAAAACAGGGATTTCCATGAAAATCAGCGATATTTCAGGGGAGAAACAGGGATTTCTATGAAAATAAGCGATATTTCAGGGGAAAAACAGGGATTTCTATGAAAATAAGCGATATTAAGGGGAAAAACAGGGGTATTTATGAAAATCAGCGATATTTAAGGGGATAATCAGGGATTTCTCAGAAAATGAGCGATATTTCAGGGGAAAAACAGGGTTTTCTCAGACAATAAGCGATATTTCAGGGGAAAAACAGGGATTTCTATAAAAATCAGCGATATTTAAGGGGAAAAACAGGGATTTCTATGAAAATAAGCGATATTTAAGGGGAAAAACAGGGATTTCTATGAAAATAAGCGATATTTCAGGGGAAAAACAGGGATTTCTATGAAAATGAGCGATATCTCAGGGGAAAAACAGGGATTTCTATGAAAATCAGCGATATTTATGGGGAAAAATAGGGATTTCTATGAAAATAAGCGATATTTTAGGTGAAAAACAGGGATTTCCATGAAAATAAGCGATATTTCAGGGGAAAAACAGGGATTTCTATGAAAATCAGCGATATTTCAGGGGAAAATCAGGGATTTCTATGAAAATAAGCAATATTTAATGGGAAAAACAGGGTTTTCTATGAAAATAAGCGATATTTAAGGGGAAAATCAGGGATTTCTAAGAAAATGAGCGATATTTAAGGGGAAAAACAGGGATTTCTAAGAAAATCAGCGATATTTCAGGGGAAAAACAGGGATTTCTATGAAAATAAGCGATATTTTAGGTGAAAAACAGGAATTTCCATGAAAATAAGCGATATTTCAGGGGAAAAACAGGGATTTCTATGAAAATAAGCGATATTTCCGGTGGAAAATCAGAGATTTCTCAGAAAATAAGCGATATTTAAGGGGAAAAACAGGGATTTCTATGAAAATAAGCGATATTTCAGGGGAAAAACAGGGATTTCTATGAAAATAAGCGATATTTCAAGGGAAAAACAGGGATTTCTATGAAAATAAGCGATATTTAAGGGGAAAAACAGGGATTTCTCAGAAAATAAGCGATATTTCAGGGGAAAAACAGGGATTTCTATGAAAATAAGCGATATTTCAGGGGAAAACAGGGATATCTATGAAAATCAGCGATATTTAAGGGGAAAAACAGGGATTTCTATGAAAATAAGCGATATTTCAGGGGAAAAACAGGGATTTCTATGAAAATAAGCGATATTTAAGGGGAAAAACAGGGATTTCTAAGAAAATCAGCGATATTTCAGGGGAAAAACAGGGATTTCTATGAAAATAAGCGATATTTTAGGTGAAAAACAGGGATTTCCATGAAAATAAGCGATATTTCAGGGGAAAAACAGGGATTTCTAAGAAAATAAGCGATATTTCAGGGGAAAAACAGGGATTTCTCAGAAAATAAGCGATATTTCAGGGGAAAAACAGGGATTTCCATGAAAATAAGCGATATTTCAGGGGAGAAACAAAGATTTCTATGAAAACAAGCGATATTTCAGGGGAAAAACAGGGATTTCTATGAAAATAAGCGATATTTAAGGGGAAAAACAGGGTTTTCTATGAAAATAAGCGATATTTCAGGGGAAAAACAGGGATTTCTATGAAAATAAGCGATATTTAAGGGAAAAACAGGGATTTCTGGGAAAATAAGCGATATTTAAGGGGAAAAACAGGGATTTCTATGAAAATCAGCGATATTTTAGGTGAAAATCAGGGATTTCTATGAAAATAAGCGATATTTAAGGGGAAAAACAGGGATTTCCATGAAAATCAGCGATATTTAAGGGGAAAAACAGGGATTTCTATGAAAATAAGCGATATTTCAGGGGAAAAACAGGGTTTTCTATGAAAATAAGCGATATTTAAGGGGAAAAACAGGGATTTCTATGAAAATCAGCGATATTTCAGGGGAAAATCAGGGATTTCTCAGAAAATGAGCGATATTTCAGGGGAAAAACAGGGTTTTCTATGAAAATAAGCGATATTTCAGGGGAAAAACAGGGATTTCTATGAAAATCAGCGATATTTCAGGGGAAAAACAGGGATTTCTATGAAAATAAGCGATATTTAAGGGGAAAAACAGGGATTTCTATGAAAATCAGCGATATTTCAGGGGAAAAACAGGGATTTCTATGAAAATAAGCGATATTTCAGGTGAAAAACAGGGATTTCCATGAAAATAAGCGATATTTCAGGGGAAAAACAGGGATTTCTATGAAAATAAGCGATATTTCAGGGGAAAAACAGGGATTTCTCAGAAAAGAAGCGATATTTAAGGGGAAAAACAGGGATTTCTATGAAAATAAGCGATATTTCAGGGGAAAAACAGGGATTTCTATGAAAATAAGCGATATTTAAGGGGAAAAACCGGGATTTCTATGAAAATAAGCGATATTTAAGGGGAAAAACAGGGATTTCTATGAAAATAAGCGATATTCCATGGGAAAAACAGGGATTTCTATGAAAATAAGCGATATTTAAGGGGAAAAACAGGGATTTCTATGAAAATCAGCGATATTTAAGGGGAAAAACAGAGATTTCTATGAAAATAAGCGATATTTAAGGGGAAAAACAGGGATTTCTATGAAAATAAGCGATATTTCAGGGGAAAAACAGGGATATCTATGAAAATCAGCGATATTTAAGGGGATAATCAGGGATTTCTCAGACAATAAGCGATATTTCAGGGGAAAAACAGGGTTTTCTCAGACAATAAGCGATGTTTAAGGGGAAAAACAGGGATTTCCATGAAACTAAGCGATATTTCAGGGGAAAAACAGGGATTTCTATGAAAATAAGCGATATTTTAGGTGAAAATCAGGGATTTCTCAGACAATAAGCGATATTTAAGGGGAAAAACAGGGATTTCTAAGAAAATCAGCGATATTTCAGGGGAAAAACAGGGATTTCTATGAAAATAAGCGGTATTTCATGGGAAAAACAGGGATTTCTATGAAAATAAGCGATATTTAAGGGGAAAAACAGGGATTTCTATGAAAATGAGCGATATTTCAGGGGAAAAACAGGGATTTCTATGAAAATAAGCGATATTTAAGGGGAAAAACAGGGATTTCTATGAAAATGAGCGATATTTCAGGGGAAAAACAGGGATTTCTATGAAAATAAGCGATATTTCAGGGGAAAAACAGGGATTTCTATGAAAATCAGCGATATTTAAGGGGAAAAACAGGGATTTCTATGAAAATCAGCGATATTTCAGGGGAAAAACAGGGATTTCCATGAAACTAAGCGATATTTAAGGGGAAAAACAGGGATTTCTATGAAAATCAGCGATATTTAAGGGGAAAAACAGGGATTTCTAAGAAAATAAGCGATATTTCAGGGGAAAAACAGGGATTTCCATGAAAATAAGCGATATTTCAGGGGAACAACAGGGTTTTCTATGAAAATAAGCGATATTTAAGGGGAAAAACAGGGATTTCTGTGAAAATAATCGATATTTAAGGGGAAAAACAGGGATTTCTATGAAAATCTACGATATTTCAGGGGAAAAACAGGGATTTCTATGAAAATAAGCGATATTTCAGGGGAAAAACAGGGATTTCTCAGAAAATAAGCGATATTTAAGGGGAAAAACAGGGATTTCCATGAAAATAAGCGATATTTCAGGGGAGAAACAGGGATTTCTATGAAAATAAGCGATATTTCAGGGGAAAAACAGGGATTTCTATGAAAATAAGCGATATTTCAGGGGAAAAACAGGGATTTCTATGAAAATAAGCGATATTTAAGGGGAAAAACAGGGATTTCTCAGAAAATAAGCGATATTTCAGGGGAAAAACAGGGATTTCTATGAAAATAAGCGATATTTAAGGGGAAAAACAGGGATTTCTCAGAAAATAAGTGATATTAAAGGGGAAAAACAGGGATTTCTATGAAAATAAGCGATATTTAAGGGGAAAAACAAAGATTTCTATGAAAACAAGCGATATTTCAGGGGAAAAACAGGGATTTCTCAGAAAATAAGCGATATTTCAGGGGAAAAACAGGGATTTCTATGAAAATAAGCGATATTTAAGGGGAAAAACAGGGATTTCCATGAAAATAAGCGATATTTCAGGGGAAAAACAGGGATTTCTATGAAAATAAGCGATATTTAAGGGGAAAAACAGGGATTTCTATGAAAATAAGCGATATATCAGGGGAAAAACAGGGATTTCCATGAAAATAAGCGATATTTCAGGGGAGAAACAGGGATTTCTATGAAAATAAGCGATATTTCAGGGGAAAAACAGGGATTTCTATGAAAATAAGCGATATTTCAGGGGAAAAACAGGGATTTCTATGAAAATAAGCGATATTTAAGGGGAAAAACAGGGATTTCTATGAAAATAAGCGATATTTAAGGGGAAAAACAGGGATTTCTCAGAAAATAAGCGATATTTCAGGGGAAAAACAGGGATTTCTATGAAAATAAGCGATATTTCAGGGGAAAAACAGGGATTTCTATGAAAATCAGCGATATTTTAGGTGAAAAACAGGGATTTCTATGAAAATAAGCGATATTTAAGGGGAAAAACAGGGATTTTTATGAAAATAAGCGATATTTCAGGGGAAAAACAGGGATTTCTATGAAAATAAGCAATATTTAAGGGGAAAAACAGGGATTTCCATGAAAATAAGCGATATTTAAGGGGAAAAAGAGGGATTTCTATGAAAATCAGCGATATTTCAGGGGAAAATAAGGGATTTCTCAGAAAATGAGCGATATTTAAGGGGAAAAACAGTGTTTTCTCAGACAATAAGCGATATTTCAGGGGAAAAACAGGGATTTCTATGAAAATAAGCGATATTTCAGGGGAAAAACAGGGATTTCCATGAAAATAAGCGATATTTCAGGGGAAAAACAGGGATTTCCATGAAAATAAGCGATATTTAAGGGGAAAAACAGGGATTTCTATGAAAATAAGCGATATTTAAGGGGAAAAACAGGGATTTCTATGAAAATCAGCGATATTTAAGGGGAAAAACAGGGATTTCTATGAAAATAAGCGATATTTAAGGGGAAAATCAGGGATTTCTCAGAAAATAAGCGATATTTCAGGGGAAAAACAGGGATATCTATGAAAATCAGCGATATTTAAGGGGATAATCAGGGATTTCTCAGAAAATGAGCGATATTTCAGGGGAAAAACAGGGTTTTCTCAGACAATAAGCGATATTTAAGGGGAAAAACAGGGATTTCTATGAAAATAAGTGATATTTCAGGGGAAAAACAGGGATTTCTATGAAAATAAGCGATATTTAAGGGGAAAAACAGGGATTTCTAAGAAAATCAGCGATATTTAAGGGGAAAAACAGGGATTTCTATGAAAATAAGCGATATTTAAGGTGAAAAACAGGGATTTCCATGAAAATCAGCGATATTTAAGGGGAAAAACAGGGATTTCAATGAAAATAAGCGATATTTCAGGGGAAAATCAGGCATTTCTCAGAAAATAAGCGATATTTCAGGGGAAAAACAGGGATTTCTCAGAAAATAAGCGATATTTCAGGGGAAAAACAGGGATTTCTCAGAAAATAAGCGATATTTCAGGGGAAAAACAGGGATTTCTCAGAAAATAAGCGATATTTAAGGGGAAAAACAGGGATTTCCATGAAAATAAGCGATATTTCAGGGGAGAAACAGGGATTTCTATGAAAATAAGCGATATTTCAGGGGAAAAACAGGGATTTCTATGAAAATAAGCGATATTAAGGGGAAAAACAGGGGTATCTATGAAAATCAGCGATATTTAAGGGGATAATCAGGGATTTCTCAGAAAATGAGCGATATTTCAGGGGAAAAACAGGGTTTTCTCAGACAATAAGCGATATTTCAGGGGAAAAACAGGGATTTCTATAAAAATCAGCGATATTTCAGGGGAAAAACAGGGATTTCTATGAAAATAAGCGATATTTCGGGGGAAAAACAGGGATTTCTATGAAAATAAGCGATATTTAAGGGGAAAAACAGGGATTTCTAAGAAAATAAGCGATATTTCAGGGGAAAAACAGGGATTTCCATGAAAATAAGCGATATTTCAGGGGAACAACAGGGTTTTCTATGAAAATAAGCGATATTTCAGGGGAAAAACAGGGATTTCTGTGAAAATAATCGATATTTAAGGGGAAAAACAGGGATTTCTATGAAAATAAGCGATATTTCAGGGGAAAAACAGGGATTTCTATGAAAATAAGCGATATTTAAGGTTAAAAACAGGGATTTCTCAGAAAATAAGCGATATTTAAGGGGAAAAACAGGGATTTCCATGAAAATAAGCGATATTTCAGGGGAGAAACAGGGATTTCTATGAAAATAAGCGATATTTCAGGGGAAAAACAGGGATTTCTATGAAAATAAGCGATATTTCAGGGGAAAAACAGGGATTTCTATGAAAATAAGCGATATTTAAGGGGAAAAACAGGGATTTCTATGAAAATAAGCGATATTTCAGGGGAAAAACAGGGATTTCTATGAAAATAAGCGATATTTAAGGGGAAAAACAGGGATTTCTATGAAAATAAGCGATATATCAGGGGAAAAACAGGGATTTCCATGAAAATAAGCGATATTTCAGGGGAGAAACAGGGATTTCTATGAAAATAAGCGATATTTAAGGGGAAAAACAAAGATTTCTATGAAAACAAGCGATATTTCAGGGGAAAAACAGGGATTTCTCAGAAAATAAGCGATATTTCAGGGGAAAAACAGGGATTTCTATGAAAATAAGCGATATTTAAGGGGAAAAACAGGGATTTCCATGAAAATAAGCGATATTTCAGGGGAAAAACAGGGATTTCTATGAAAATAAGCGATATTTCAGGGGAAAAACAGGGATTTCTATGAAAATAAGCGATATATCAGGGGAAAAACAGGGATTTCCATGAAAATAAGCGATATTTCAGGGGAGAAACAGGGATTTCTATGAAAATAAGCGATATTTCAGGGGAAAAACAGGGATTTCTATGAAAATAAGCGATATTTCAGGGGAAAAACAGGGATTTCTATGAAAATAAGCGATATTTAAGGGGAAAAACAGGGATTTCTATGAAAATAAGCGATATTTAAGGGGAAAAACAGGGATTTCTCAGAAAATAAGCGATATTTCAGGGGAAAAACAGGGATTTCTATGAAAATAAGCGATATTTCAGGGGAAAAACAGGGATTTCTATGAAAATCAGCGATATTTTAGGTGAAAAACAGGGATTTCTATGAAAATAAGCGATATTTAAGGGGAAAAACAGGGATTTCTATGAAAATAAGCGATATTTCAGGGGAAAAACAGGGTTTTCTATGAAAATAAGCAATATTTAAGGGGAAAAACAGGGATTTCCATGAAAATAAGCGATATTTAAGGGGAAAAAGAGGGATTTCTATGAAAATCAGCGATATTTCAGGGGAAAATAAGGGATTTCTCAGAAAATGAGCGATATTTAAGGGGAAAAACAGTGTTTTCTCAGACAATAAGCGATATTTCAGGGGAAAAACAGGGATTTCTATGAAAATAAGCGATATTTCAGGGGAAAAACAGGGATTTCTATGAAAATAAGCGATATTTATGGGGAAAAACAGTGATTTCTCAGAAAATGAGCGATATTTAAGGGGAAAAACAGGGATTTCTATGAAAATAAGCGATATTTCAGGTGAAAAACAGGGATTTCTATGAAAATAAGCGATATTTTAGGTGAAAAACAGGGATTTCTATGAAAATAAGCGATATATCAGGGGAAAAACAGGGATTTCCATGAAAATAAGCAATATTTAAGGGGAAAAACAGGGATTTCTATGAAAATAAGCGATATTTAAGGGGAAAAACAGGGATTTCTATGAAAATCAGCGATATTTCAGGGGAAAAACAGGGATTTCTATGAAAATCAGCGATATTTCAGGGGAAAATCAGGGATTTCTCAGAAAATAAGCGATATTTCAGGGGAAAAACAGGGATATCTATGAAAATCAGCGATATTTAAGGGGATAATCAGGGATTTCTCAGAAAATGAGCGATATTTCAGGGGAAAAACAGGGTTTTCTCAGACAATAAGCGATATTTAAGGGGAAAAACAGGGATTTCTATGAAAATAAGTGATATTTCAGGGGAAGAACAGGGATTTCTATGAAAATAAGCGATATTTAAGGGGAAAAACAGGGATTTCTAAGAAAATCAGCGATATTTCAGGGGAAAAACAGGGATTTCTATGAAAATAAGCGATATTTAAGGTGAAAAACAGGGATTTCCATGAAAATCAGCGATATTTAAGGGGAAAAACAGGGATTTCAATGAAAATAAGCGATATTTCAGGGGAAAATCAGGGATTTCTCAGAAAATAAGCGATATTTCAGGGGAAAAACAGGGATTTCTCAGAAAATAAGCGATATTTAAGGGGAAAAACAGGGATTTCTCAGAAAATAAGCGATATTTCAGGGGAAAAACAGGGATTTCTCAGAAAATAAGCGATATTTAAGGGGAAAAACAGGGATTTCCATGAAAATAAGCGATATTTCAGGGGAGAAACAGGGATTTCTATGAAAATAAGCGATATTTCAGGGGAAAAACAGGGATTTCTATGAAAATAAGCGATATTAAGGGGAAAAACAGGGGTATCTATGAAAATCAGCGATATTTAAGGGGATAATCAGGGATTTCTCAGAAAATGAGCGATATTTCAGGGGAAAAACAGGGTTTTCTCAGACAATAAGCGATATTTCATGGGAAAAACAGGGATTTCTATAAAAATCAGCGATATTTAAGGGGAAAAACAGGGATTTCTATGAAAATAAGCGATATTTAAGGGGAAAAACAGGGATTTCTAAGAAAATCAGCGATATTTCAGGGGAAAAACAGGGATTTCTATGAAAATAAGCGATATTTAAGGTGAAAAACAGGGATTTCCATGAAAATCAGCGATATTTAAGGGGAAAAACAGGGATTTCAATGAAAATAAGCGATATTTCAGGGGAAAATCAGGGATTTCTCAGAAAATAAGCGATATTTCAGGGGAAAAACAGGGATTTCTCAGAAAATAAGCGATATTTCAGGGGAAAAACAGGGATTTCTATGAAAATAAGCGATATTTAATGGGAAAAACAGGGATTTCTAAGAAAATAAGCGATATTTCAGGGGAAAAACAGGGATTTCTATGAAAATAAGCGATATTTTAGGTGAAAAACAGGGATTTCCATGAAAATAAGCGATATTTCAGGGGAAAATCAGGGATTTCTAAGAAAATAAGCGATATTTCAGGGGAAAAACAGGGATTTCTCAGAAAATAAGCGATATTTAAGGGGAAAAACAGGGATTTCCATGAAAATAAGCGATATTTCAGGGGAGAAACAGGGATTTCTATGAAAATAAGCGATATTTCAGGGGAAAAACAGGGATTTCTATGAAAATAAGCGATATTTAAGGGGAAAAACAGGGTTTTCTATGAAAATAAGCGATATTTCAGGGGAAAAACAGGGATTTCTATGAAAATAAGCGATATTTAAGGGAAAAACAGGGATTTCTGGGAAAATAAGCGATATTTAAGGGGAAAAACAGGGATTTCTATGAAAATCAGCGATATTTTAGGTGAAAATCAGGGATTTCTATGAAAATAAGCGATATTTCAGGGGAAAAACAGGGATTTCCATGAAAATCAGCGATATTTAAGGGGAAAAACAGGGATTTCTATGAAAATAAGCGATATTTCAGGGGAAAAACAGGGATTTCTATGAAAATAAGCGATATTTAAGGGGAAAAACAGGGATTTCTATGAAAATCAGCGATATTTAAGGGGAAAATCAGGGATTTCTCAGAAAATGAGCGATATTTAAGGGGAAAAACAGGGTTTTCTATGAAAATAAGCGATATTTCAAGGGAAAAACAGGGATTTCTATGAAAATCAGCGATATTTCAGGGGAAAAACAGGGATTTCTCAGAAAATAAGCGATATTTAAGGGGAAAAACAGGGATTTCTAGGAAAATAAGCGATACTTCAGTGGAAAAACAGGGATTTCTATGAAAATAAGCGATATTTCAGGGGAAAAACAGGGATTTCCATGAAAATAAGCGATATTTCAGGGGAAAAACAGGGATTTCTATGAAAATAAGCGATATTTAAGGGGAAAAACAGGGATTTCTCAGAAAAGAAGCGATATTTAAGGGGAAAAACAGGGATTTCTATGAAAATAAGCGATATTTCAGGGGAAAAACAGGGATTTCTCAGAAAATAAGCGATATTTCAAGGGAAAAACAGGGATTTCCATGAAAATAAGCGATATTTCAGGGGAAAAACAGGGATTTCTATGAAAATCAGCGATATTTAAGGGGAAAATCAGGGATTTCTCAGAAAATGAGCGATATTTCAGGGGAAAAGCAGGGTTTTCTCAGACAATAAGCGATATCTCAGGGGAAAAACAGGGATTTCTATGAAAATAAGCGATATTTAAGGGGAAAAACAGGGATTTCTATGAAAATAAGCGATATTTAAGGGGAAAAACAGGGATATCTATGAAAATCAGCGATATTTAAGGGGATAATCAGGGATTTCTCAGAAAATGAGCGATATTTCAGGGGAAAAACAGGGTTTTCTCAGACAATAAGCGATGTTTAAGGGGAAAAACAGGGATTTCCATGAAACTAAGCGATATTTCAGGGGAAAAACAGGGATTTCTATGAAAATAAGCGATATTTTAGGTGAAAATCAGGGATTTCTCAGACAATAAGCGATATTTAAGGGGAAAAACAGGGATTTCTATGAAAATAAGCGATATTTCAGGGGAAAAACAGGGATTTCTATGAAAATAAGCGGTATTTCATGGGAAAAACAGGGATTTCTATGAAAATAAGCGATATTTAAGGGGAAAAACAGGGATTTCTATGAAAATAAGCGATATTTCAGGGGAAAAACAGGGATTTCTATGAAAATAAGCGATATTTCAAGGGAAAAACAGGGATTTCTATGAAAATCAGCGATATTTCAGGGGAAAAACAGGGATTTCTATGAAAATCAGCGATATTTCAGGTGAAAAACAGGGATTTCTATGAAAATAAGCGATATTTAAGGGGAAAAACAGGGATTTCTATGAAAATCAGCGATATTTAAGGGGAAAATCAGGGATTTCTCAGAAAATGAGCGATATTTTAGGGGAAAAACAGGGTTTTCTCAGACAATAAGCGATATTTAAGGGGAAAAACAGGGATTTCTCAGAAAATGAGCGATATTTCAGGGGAAAAACAGGGATTTCTATGAAAATAAGCGATATTTAAGGGGAAAAACAGGGATTCCTAAGAAAATCAGCGATATTTCAGGGGAAAAACAGGGATTTCTCAGAAAATAAGCGATATTTAAGGGGAAAAACAGGGATTTCCATGAAAATAAGCGATATTTCAGGGGAAAAACAGGGATTTCTATGAAAATAAGCGATATTTCAGGGGAAAAACAGGGATTTCTATGAAAATAAGCGATATTTCAGGGGAAAAACAGGGATTTCTATGAAAATAAGCGATATTTCAGGGGAAAAACAGGGATTTCTATGAAAATAAGGGATATTTCAGGGGAAAAACAGGGATATCTATGAAAATCAGCGATATTTAAGGGGAAAATCAGGGATTTCTCAGAAAATAAGCGATATTTCAGGGGAAAAACAGGGATTTCTATGACAATAAGCGATATTTCAGGGGAGAAACAGGGATTTCTATGAAAATCAGCGATATTTCAGGGGAAAAACAGGGATTTCTATGAAAATCAGCGATATTTAAGGGGAAAAACAGGGATTTCCATGAAAATAAGCGATATTTCAGGGGAAAAACAGGGATATCTATGAAAATAAGCGATATTTCAGGGGAAAAACAGGGATTTCTATGAAAATCAGCGATATTTAAGGGGAAAAACAGGGATTTCTATGAAAATCAGCGATATTTCAGGGGAAAAACAGGGATTTCTCAGAAAATAAGCGATATTTCAGGGGAAAAACAGGGATTTCTATGAAAATCAGCGATATTTCAGGTGATAAACAGGGATTTCTATGAAAACAAGCGATATTTAAGGGGAAAAAAAGGGATATCTATGAAAATCAGCGATATTTAAGGGGGTAATCAGGGATTTGTCAGAAAATAAGCGATATTTAAGGGGAAAAACAGGGATTTCTATGAAAATAAGCGATATTTAAGGGGAGAAACAGGGATTTCTATGAAAATAAGCGATATTTCAGGGGAAAAACAGCGATATCTATGAAAATCAGCGATATTTAAGGGGAATATCAGGGATTTCTCAGAAAATAAGCGATATTTAAGGGGAAAAACAGGGATTTCTCAGAAAATAAGCGATATTTCAGGGGAAAAACAGGGATTTCCATGAAAATAAGCGATATTTAAGGGGAGAAACAGGGATTTCTATGAAAATAAGCGATATTTCAGGGGAAAAACAGGGATATCTATAAAAATAAGCGATATTTCAGGGAAAAACAGGGATTTCTATGAAAATAAGCGATATTTCAGGTGAAAAACAGGGATTTCCATGAAAATAAGCGATATTTAAGGGGAAAAACAGGGATTTCTATGAAAATAAGCGATATTTCAGGGGAAAAACAGGGATTTCTATGAAAATAAGCGATATTTCAAGGGAAAAACAGGGATTTCTATGAAAATCAACGATATTTAAGGGGAAAAACAGGGATTTCTATGAAAATAAGCGATATTTATGGGGAAAAACTGGGATTTCTATGAAAATAAGCGATATTTCAGGGGAAAAACAGGGATTTCTATGAAAATAAGCGATATTTCAGGTGAAAAACAGGGATTTCTATGAAAACAAGCGATATTTAAGGGGAAAAAAAGGGATATCTATGAAAATCAGCGATATTTAAGGGGATAATCAGGGATTTCTCAGAAAATGAGCGATATTTAAGGGGAAAAACAGGGATTTCTATGAAAATAAGCGATATTTCAGGGGAAAAACAGGGATTTCTATGAAAATAAGCGATATTTCAGGTGAAAAACAGGGATTTCTATGAAAATGAGCGATATTTAAGAGGAAAAACAGGGATTTCTATGAAAATAAGCGATATTTCAGGTGAAAAACAGGGATTTCCATGAAAATAAGCGATATTTAAGGGGAAAAACAGGGATTTCTATGAAAATAAGCGATATTTCAGGGGAAAAACAGGGATATCTATGAAAATCAGCGATATTTCAGGGGAAAAACCGGGATTTCTATGAAAATAAGCAATATTTCAGGGGAAAAACAGGGATTTCTATGAAAATAAGCGATATTTCAGGGGAAAAACAGGGATATCTATGAAAATCAGCGATATTTAAGGGGAAAATCAGGGATTTCTATGAAAATAAGCGATATTTAAGGGGAAAAACAGGGATTTCTATGAAAATAAGCGATATTTCAGGGGAAAAACAGGGAT
Source organism: Tetrao urogallus (assembly GCF_951394365.1). Taxonomy (NCBI): domain Eukaryota; kingdom Metazoa; phylum Chordata; class Aves; order Galliformes; family Phasianidae; genus Tetrao; species Tetrao urogallus. Next base: position 139,999 of record NW_027638878.1, on the reverse strand, counting down.
TTCTATGAAAATAAGCGATATTTCAAGGGAAAAACAGGGATTTCTATGAAAATAAGCGATATTTAAGGGGAAAAACAGGGATTTCTATGAAAATAAGCGATATTTCAGGGGAAAAACAGGGATTTCTATGAAAACAAGCGATATTTAAGGGGAAAAAAAGGGATATCTATGAAAATCAGCGATATTTAAGGGGATAATCAGGGATTTCTCAGAAAATGAGCGATATTTCAGGAGAAAAACAGGGTTTTCTCAGACAATAAGCGATATTTCAGGGGAAAAACAGGGATTTCCATGAAAATAAGCGATATTTCAGGGGAGAAACAGGGATTTCTATGAAAATAAGCGATATTTCAGGGGAAAAACAGGGATTTCTATGAAAATAAGCGATATTTCAGGGGAAAAACAGGGATTTCTATGAAAATAAGCGATATTTAAGGGGAAAAACAGGGATTTCCATGAAAATAAGCGATATTTCAGGGGAAAAACAGGGATTTCTATGAAAATAAGCGATATTTAAGGGGAAAAACAGGGATTTCTCAGAAAATAAGTGATATTAAAGGGGAAATACAGGGATTTCTATGAAAATAAGCGATATTTAAGGGGAAAAACAAAGATTTCTATGAAAACAAGCGATATTTCAGGGGAAAAACAGGGATTTCTCAGAAAATAAGCGATATTTCAGGGGAAAAACAGGGATTTCTATGAAAATAAGCGATATTTAAGGGGAAAAACAGGGATTTCCATGAAAATAAGCGATATTTCAGGGGAAAAACAGGGATTTCTATGAAAATAAGCGATATTTAAGGGGAAAAACAGGGATTTCTATGAAAATAAGCGATATATCAGGGGAAAAACAGGGATTTCCATGAAAATAAGCGATATTTCAGGGGAGAAACAGGGATTTCTATGAAAATAAGCGATATTTAAGGGGAAAAACAGGGATTTCTATGAAAATAAGCGATATTTCAGGGGAAAAACAGGGATTTCTATGAAAATAAGCGATATTTAAGGGGAAAAACAGGGATTTCTATGAAAATAAGCGATATTTAAGGGGAAAAACAGGGATTTCTCAGAAAATAAGCGATATTTCAGGGGAAAAACAGGGATTTCTAGGAAAATAAGCGATATTTCAGGGGAAAAACAGGGATTTCTATGAAAATCAGCGATATTTTAGGTGAAAAACAGGGATTTCTATGAAAATAAGCGATATTTAAGGGGAAAAACAGGGATTTTTATGAAAATAAGCGATATTTCAGGGGAAAAACAGGGATTTCTATGAAAATAAGCAATATTTAAGGGGAAAAACAGGGATTTCCATGAAAATAAGCGATATTTAAGGGGAAAAAGAGGGATTTCTATGAAAATCAGCGATATTTCAGGGGAAAATAAGGGATTTCTCAGAAAATGAGCGATATTTAAGGGGAAAAACAGTGTTTTCTCAGACAATAAGCGATATTTCAGGGGAAAAACAGGGATTTCTATGAAAATAAGCGATATTTCAGGGGAAAAACAGGGATTTCTATGAAAATAAGCGATATATCAGGGGAAAAACAGGGATTTCCATGAAAATAAGCGATATTTAAGGGGAAAAACAGGGATTTCTATGAAAATAAGCGATATTTAAGGGGAAAAACAGGGATTTCTATGAAAATCAGCGATATTTAAGGGGAAAAACAGGGATTTCTATGAAAATAAGCGATATTTAAGGGGAAAATCAGGGATTTCTCAGAAAATAAGCGATATTTCAGGGGAAAAACAGGGATATCTATGAAAATCAGCGATATTTAAGGGGATAATCAGGGATTTCTCAGAAAATGAGCGATATTTCAGGGGAAAAACAGGGTTTTCTCAGACAATAAGCGATATTTAAGGGGAAAAACAGGGATTTCTATGAAAATAAGTGATATTTCAGGGGAAAAACAGGGATTTCTATGAAAATGAGCGATATTTCAGGGGAAAAACAGGGATTTCTATGAAAATAAGCGATATTTAAGGGGAAAAACAGGGATTCCTAAGAAAATCAGCGATATTTCAGGGGAAAAACAGGGATTTCTATGAAAATAAGCGATATTTAAGGGGAAAAACAGGGATTTCAATGAAAATAAGCGATATTTCAGGGGAAAATCAGGCATTTCTCAGAAAATAAGCGATATTTCAGGGGAAAAACAGGGATTTCTCAGAAAATAAGCGATATTTCAGGGGAAAAACAGGGATTTCTCAGAAAATAAGCGATATTTCAGGGGAAAAACAGGGATTTCTCAGAAAATAAGCGATATTTAAGGGGAAAAACAGGGATTTCCATGAAAATAAGCGATATTTCAGGGGAGAAACAGGGATTTCTATGAAAATAAGCGATATTTCAGGGGAAAAACAGGGATTTCTATGAAAATAAGCGATATTAAGGGGAAAAACAGGGGTATCTATGAAAATCAGCGATATTTCAGGTGAAAAACAGGGATTTCCATGAAAATAAGCGATATTTAAGGGGAAAAACAGGGATTTCTATGAAAATAAGCGATATTTCAGGGGAAAAACAGGGATTTCTATGAAAATAAGCGATATTTCAAGGGAAAAACAGGGATTTCTATGAAAATCAACGATATTTAAGGGGAAAAACAGGGATTTCTATGAAAATAAGCGATATTTATGGGGAAAAACTGGGATTTCTATGAAAATAAGCGATATTTCAGGGGAAAAACAGGGATTTCTATGAAAATAAGCGATATTTCAGGTGAAAAACAGGGATTTCTATGAAAACAAGCGATATTTAAGGGGAAAAAAAGGGATATCTATGAAAATCAGCGATATTTAAGGGGATAATCAGGGATTTCTCAGAAAATGAGCGATATTTAAGGGGAAAAACAGGGATTTCTATGAAAATAAGCGATATTTCAGGGGAAAAACAGGGATTTCTATGAAAATAAGCGATATTTCAGGTGAAAAACAGGGATTTCTATGAAAATGAGCGATATTTAAGAGGAAAAACAGGGATTTCTATGAAAATAAGCGATATTTCAGGTGAAAAACAGGGATTTCCATGAAAATAAGCGATATTTAAGGGGAAAAACAGGGATTTCTATGAAAATAAGCGATATTTAAGGGGAAAAACAGGGATATCTATGAAAATCAGCGATATTTCAGGGGAAAAACCGGGATTTCTATGAAAATAAGCAATATTTCAGGGGAAAAACAGGGATTTCTATGAAAATAAGCGATATTTCAGGGGAAAAACAGGGATATCTATGAAAATCAGCGATATTTAAGGGGAAAATCAGGGATTTCTATGAAAATAAGCGATATTTAAGGGGAAAAACAGGGATTTCTATGAAAATAAGCGATATTTCAGGGGAAAAACAGGGATTTCTATGAAAATAAGCGATATTTCAAGGGAAAAACAGGGATTTCTATGAAAATAAGCGATATTTAAGGGGAAAAACAGGGATTTCTATGAAAATAAGCGATATTTCAGGGGAAAAACAGGGATTTCTATGAAAACAAGCGATATTTAAGGGGAAAAAAAGGGATATCTATGAAAATCAGCGATATTTAAGGGGATAATCAGGGATTTCTCAGAAAATGAGCGATATTTCAGGAGAAAAACAGGGTTTTCTCAGACAATAAGCGATATTTCAGGGGAAAAACAGGGATTTCCATGAAAATAAGCGATATTTCAGGGGAGAAACAGGGATTTCTATGAAAATAAGCGATATTTCAGGGGAAAAACAGGGATTTCTATGAAAATAAGCGATATTTCAGGGGAAAAACAGGGATTTCTATGAAAATAAGCGATATATCAGGGGAAAAACAGGGATTTCCATGAAAATAAGCGATATTTCAGGGGAAAAACAGGGATTTCTATGAAAATAAGCGATATTTAAGGGGAAAAACAGGGATTTCTCAGAAAATAAGTGATATTAAAGGGGAAATACAGGGATTTCTATGAAAATAAGCGATATTTAAGGGGAAAAACAAAGATTTCTATGAAAACAAGCGATATTTCAGGGGAAAAACAGGGATTTCTCAGAAAATAAGCGATATTTCAGGGGAAAAACAGGGATTTCTATGAAAATAAGCGATATTTAAGGGGAAAAACAGGGATTTCCATGAAAATAAGCGATATTTAAGGGGAAAAACAGGGATTTCTATGAAAATAAGCGATATTTAAGGGGAAAAACAGGGATTTCTATGAAAATAAGCGATATATCAGGGGAAAAACAGGGATTTCCATGAAAATAAGCGATATTTCAGGGGAGAAACAGGGATTTCTATGAAAATAAGCGATATTTCAGGGGAAAAACAGGGATTTCTATGAAAATAAGCGATATTTCAGGGGAAAAACAGGGATTTCTATGAAAATAAGCGATATTTAAGGGGAAAAACAGGGATTTCTATGAAAATAAGCGATATTTAAGGGGAAAAACAGGGATTTCTCAGAAAATAAGCGATATTTCAGGGGAAAAACAGGGATTTCTAGGAAAATAAGCGATATTTCAGGGGAAAAACAGGGATTTCTATGAAAATCAGCGATATTTAAGGTGAAAAACAGGGATTTCTATGAAAATAAGCGATATTTAAGGGGAAAAACAGGGATTTTTATGAAAATAAGCGATATTTCAGGGGAAAAACAGGGATTTCTATGAAAATAAGCAATATTTAAGGGGAAAAACAGGGATTTCCATGAAAATAAGCGATATTTAAGGGGAAAAAGAGGGATTTCTATGAAAATCAGCGATATTTCAGGGGAAAATAAGGGATTTCTCAGAAAATGAGCGATATTTAAGGGGAAAAACAGTGTTTTCTCAGACAATAAGCGATATTTCAGGGGAAAAACAGGGATTTCTATGAAAATAAGCGATATTTCAGGGGAAAAACAGGGATTTCTATGAAAATAAGCGATATTTAAGGGGAAAATCAGGGATTTCTCAGAAAATAAGCGATATTTCAGGGGAAAAACAGGGATATCTATGAAAATCAGCGATATTTAAGGGGATAATCAGGGATTTCTCAGAAAATGAGCGATATTTCAGGGGAAAAACAGGGTTTTCTCAGACAATAAGCGATATTTAAGGGGAAAAACAGGGATTTCTATGAAAATAAGTGATATTTCAGGGGAAAAACAGGGATTTCTATGAAAATAAGCGATATTTAAGGGGAAAAACAGGGATTTCTAAGAAAATCAGCGATATTTAAGGGGAAAAACAGGGATTTCTATGAAAATAAGCGATATTTAAGGTGAAAAACAGGGATTTCCATGAAAATCAGCGATATTTAAGGGGAAAAACAGGGATTTCAATGAAAATAAGCGATATTTCAGGGGAAAATCAGGCATTTCTCAGAAAATAAGCGATATTTCAGGGGAAAAACAGGGATTTCTCAGAAAATAAGCGATATTTCAGGGGAAAAACAGGGATTTCTCAGAAAATAAGCGATATTTCAGGGGAAAAACAGGGATTTCTCAGAAAATAAGCGATATTTAAGGGGAAAAACAGGGATTTCCATGAAAATAAGCGATATTTCAGGGGAGAAACAGGGATTTCTATGAAAATAAGCGATATTTCAGGGGAAAAACAGGGATTTCTATGAAAATAAGCGATATTAAGGGGAAATACAGGGGTATCTATGAAAATCAGCGATATTTAAGGGGATAATCAGGGATTTCTCAGAAAATGAGCGATATTTCAGGGGAAAAACAGGGTTTTCTCAGACAATAAGCGATATTTCAGGGGAAAAACAGGGATTTCTATAAAAATCAGCGATATTTCAGGGGAAAAACAGGGATTTCTATGAAAATCAGCGATATTTATGGGGAAAAACAGGGATTTCTATGAAAATAAGCGATATTTAAGGGGAAAAACAGGGATTTCTAAGAAAATAAGCGATATTTCAGGGGAAAAACAGGGATTTCCATGAAAATAAGCGATATTTCAGGGGAACAACAGGGTTTTCTATGAAAATAAGCGATATTTAAGGGGAAAAACAGGGATTTCTGTGAAAATAATCGATATTTAAGGGGAAAAACAGGGATTTCTATGAAAATAAGCGATATTTCAGGGGAAAAACAGGGATTTCTATGAAAATAAGCGATATTTCAGGGGAAAAACAGGGATTTCTCAGAAAATAAGCGATATTTAAGGGGAAAAACAGGGATTTCCATGAAAATAAGCGATATTTCAGGGGAGAAACAGGGATTTCTATGAAAATGAGCGATATTTCAGGGGAAAAACAGGGATTTCTATGAAAATAAGCGATATTTCAGGGGAAAAACAGGGATTTCTATGAAAATAAGCGATATTTAAGGGGAAAAACAGGGATTTCTATGAAAATAAGCGATATTTCAGGGGAAAAACAGGGATTTCTATGAAAATAAGCGATATTTAAGGGGAAAAACAGGGATTTCTATGAAAATAAGCGATATATCAGGGGAAAAACAGGGATTTCCATGAAAATAAGCGATATTTCAGGGGAGAAACAGGGATTTCTATGAAAATAAGCGATATTTAAGGGGAAAAACAAAGATTTCTATGAAAACAAGCGATATTTCAGGGGAAAAACAGGGATTTCTCAGAAAATAAGCGATATTTCAGGGGAAAAACAGGGATTTCTATGAAAATAAGCGATATTTAAGGGGAAAAACAGGGATTTCTCAGACAATAAGCGATATTTCAGGGGAAAAACAGGGATTTCTATGAAAATAAGCGATATTTCAGGGGAAAAACAGGGATTTCTATGAAAATCAGCGATATATCAGGGGAAAAACAGGGATTTCCATGAAAATAAGCGATATTTCAGGGGAGAAACAGGGATTTCTATGAAAATAAGCGATATTTCAGGGGAAAAACAGGGATTTCTATGAAAATAAGCGATATTTCAGGGGAAAAACAGGGATTTCTATGAAAATAAGCGATATTTAAGGGGAAAAACAGGGATTTCTATGAAAATAAGCGATATTTAAGGGGAAAAACAGGGATTTCTCAGAAAATAAGCGATATTTCAGGGGAAAAACAGGGATTTCTATGAAAATAAGCGATATTTAAGGGGAAAAACAGGGATTTCTATGAAAATCAGCGATATTTTAGGTGAAAAACAGGGATTTCTATGAAAATAAGCGATATTTAAGGGGAAAAACAGGGATTTCTATGAAAATAAGCGATATTTCAGGGGAAAAACAGGGATTTCTATGAAAATAAGCAATATTTAAGGGGAAAAACAGGGATTTCCATGAAAATAAGCGATATTTAAGGGGAAAAAGAGGGATTTCTATGAAAATCAGCGATATTTCAGGGGAAAATAAGGGATTTCTCAGAAAATGAGCGATATTTAAGGGGAAAAACAGTGTTTTCTCAGACAATAAGCGATATTTCAGGGGAAAAACAGGGATTTCTATGAAAATAAGCGATATTTCAGGGGAAAAACAGGGATTTCTATGAAAATAAGCGATATTTATGGGGAAAAACAGTGATTTCTCAGAAAATGAGCGATATTTAAGGGGAAAAACAGGGATTTCTATGAAAATAAGCGATATTTCAGGTGAAAAACAGGGATTTCTATGAAAATAAGCGATATTTAAGGGGAAAAAGAGGGATTTCTATGAAAATAAGCGATATATCAGGGGAAAAACAGGGATTTCCATGAAAATAAGCAATATTTAAGGGGAAAAACAGGGATTTCTATGAAAATAAGCGATATTTAAGGGGAAAAACAGGGATTTCTATGAAAATCAGCGATATTTAAGGGGAAAAACAGGGATTTCTATGAAAATAAGCGATATTTAAGGGGAAAATCAGGGATTTCTCAGAAAATAAGCGATATTTCAGGGGAAAAACAGGGATATCTATGAAAATCAGCGATATTTAAGGGGATAATCAGGGATTTCTCAGAAAATGAGCGATATTTAAGGTGAAAAACAGGGATTTCCATGAAAATCAGCGATATTTAAGGGGAAAAACAGGGATTTCTATGAAAATAAGTGATATTTCAGGGGAAAAACAGGGATTTCTATGAAAATAAGCGATATTTAAGGGGAAAAACAGGGATTTCTAAGAAAATCAGCGATATTTCAGGGGAAAAACAGGGATTTCTATGAAAATAAGCGATATTTAAGGTGAAAAACAGGGATTTCCATGAAAATCAGCGATATTTAAGGGGAAAAACAGGGATTTCAATGAAAATAAGCGATATTTCAGGGGAAAATCAGGGATTTCTCAGAAAATAAGCGATATTTCAGGGGAAAAACAGGGATTTCTCAGAAAATAAGCGATATTTCAGGGGAAAAACAGGGATTTCTCAGAAAATAAGCGATATTTCAGGGGAAAAACAGGGATTTCTCAGAAAATAAGCGATATTTAAGGGGAAAAACAGGGATTTCCATGAAAATAAGCGATATTTCAGGGGAGAAACAGGGATTTCTATGAAAATAAGCGATATTTCAGGGGAAAAACAGGGATTTCTATGAAAATAAGCGATATTAAGGGGAAAAACAGGGGTATCTATGAAAATCAGCGATATTTAAGGGGATAATCAGGGATTTCTCAGAAAATGAGCGATATTTCAGGGGAAAAACAGGGTTTTCTCAGACAATAAGCGATATTTCAGGGGAAAAACAGGGATTTCTATAAAAATCAGCGATATTTAAGGGGAAAAACAGGGATTTCTATGAAAATAAGCGATATTTCAGGGGAAAAACAGGGATTTCTATGAAAATGAGCGATATCTCAGGGGAAAAACAGGGATTTCTATGAAAATCAGCGATATTTATGGGGAAAAATAGGGATTTCTATGAAAATAAGCGATATTTTAGGTGAAAAACAGGGATTTCCATGAAAATAAGCGATATTTCAGGGGAAAAACAGGGATTTCTATGAAAATCAGCGATATTTCAGGGGAAAAACAGGGTTTTCTATGAAAATAAGCGATATTTAATGGGAAAAACAGGGTTTTCTATGAAAATAAGCGATATTTAAGGGGAAAAACAGGGATTTCTAAGAAAATGAGCGATATTTAAGGGGAAAAACAGGGATTTCTAAGAAAATCAGCGATATTTCAGGGGAAAAACAGGGATTTCTATGAAAATAAGCGATATTTTAGGTGAAAAACAGGAATTTCCATGAAAATAAGCGATATTTCAGGGGAAAAACAGGGATTTCTATGAAAATAAGCGATATTTCAGGGGAAAATCAGAGATTTCTCAGAAAATAAGCGATATTTAAGGGGAAAAACAGGGATTTCTATGAAAATAAGCGATATTTCAGGGGAAAAACAGGGATTTCTATGAAAATAAGCGATATTTCAAGGGAAAAACAGGGATTTCTATGAAAATAAGCGATATTTAAGGGGAAAAACAGGGATTTCTCAGAAAATAAGCGATATTTCAGGGGAAAAACAGGGATTTCTATGAAAATAAGCGATATTTCAGGGGAAAACAGGGATATCTATGAAAATCAGCGATATTTAAGGGGAAAAACAGGGATTTCTATGAAAATAAGCGATATTTCAGGGGAAAAACAGGGATTTCCATGAAAATAAGCGATATTTAATGGGAAAAACAGGGATTTCTAAGAAAATCAGCGATATTTCAGGGGAAAAACAGGGATTTCTATGAAAATAAGCGATATTTTAGGTGAAAAACAGGGATTTCCATGAAAATAAGCGATATTTCAGGGGAAAAACAGGGATTTCTAAGAAAATAAGCGATATTTCAGGGGAAAAACAGGGTTTTCTATGAAAATAAGCGATATTTAAGGGGAAAAACAGGGATTTCCATGAAAATAAGCGATATTTCAGGGGAGAAACAGGGATTTCTATGAAAATAAGCGATATTTCAGGGGAAAAACAGGGATTTCTATGAAAATAAGCGATATTTAAGGGGAAAAACAGGGATTTCTATGAAAATCAGCGATATTTCAGGGGAAAAACAGGGATTTCTATGAAAATAAGCGATATTTAAGGGAAAAACAGGGATTTCTATGAAAATAAGCGATATTTAAGGGGAAAAACAGGGATTTCTATGAAAATCAGCGATATTTTAGGTGAAAATCAGGGATTTCTATGAAAATAAGCGATATTTCAGGGGAAAAACAGGGATTTCCATGAAAATCAGCGATATTTAAGGGGAAAAACAGGGATTTCTATGAAAATAAGCGATATTTCAGGGGAAAAACAGGGATTTCTATGAAAATAAGCGATATTTAAGGGGAAAAACAGGGATTTCTATGAAAATCAGCGATATTTCAGGGGAAAATCAGGGATTTCTCAGAAAATGAGCGATATTTAAGGGGAAAAACAGGGTTTTCTATGAAAATAAGCGATATTTCAAGGGAAAAACAGGGATTTCTATGAAAATCAGCGATATTTCAGGGGAAAAACAGGGATTTCTCAGAAAATAAGCGATATTTAAGGGGAAAAACAGGGATTTCTAGGAAAATAAGCGATACTTCAGTGGAAAAACAGGGATTTCTATGAAAATAAGCGATATTTCAGGTGAAAAACAGGGATTTCCATGAAAATAAGCGATATTTCAGGGGAAAAACAGGGATTTCTATGAAAATAAGCGATATTTAAGGGGAAAAACAGGGATTTCTCAGAAAAGAAGCGATATTTAAGGGGAAAAACAGGGATTTCTATGAAAATAAGCGATATTTCAGGGGAAAAACAGGGATTTCTATGAAAAGAAGCGATATTTAAGGGGAAAAACCGGGATTTCTATGAAAATAAGCGATATTTCAGGGGAAAAACAGGGATTTCTATGAAAATAAGCGATATTTCAGGGGAAAAACAGGGATTTCTATGAAAATAAGCGATATTTAAGGGGAAAAACAGGGATTTCTATGAAAATCAGCGATATTTAAGGGGAAAAACAGAGATTTCTATGAAAATAAGCGATATTTAAGGGGAAAAACAGGGATTTCTATGAAAATAAGCGATATTTAAGGGGAAAAACAGGGATATCTATGAAAATCAGCGATATTTAAGGGGATAATCAGGGATTTCTCAGAAAATGAGCGATATTTCAGGGGAAAAACAGGGTTTTCTCAGACAATAAGCAATGTTTAAGGGGAAAAACAGGGATTTCCATGAAACTAAGCGATATTTCAGGGGAAAAACAGGGATTTCTATGAAAATAAGCGATATTTTAGGTGAAAATCAGGGATTTCTCAGACAATAAGCGATATTTAAGGGGAAAAACAGGGATTTCTATGAAAATAAGCGATATTTCAGGGGAAAAACAGGGATTTCTATGAAAATAAGCGGTATTTCATGGGAAAAACAGGGATTTCTATGAAAATAAGCGATATTTAAGGGGAAAAACAGGGATTTCTATGAAAATAAGCGATATTTAAGGGGAAAAACAGGGATTTCTATGAAAATAAGCGATATTTCAAGGGAAAAACAGGGATTTCTATGAAAATCAGCGATATTTCAGGGGAAAAACAGGGATTTCTATGAAAATAAGCGATATTTCAGGTGAAAAACAGGGATTTCTATGAAAATAAGCGATATTTAAGGGGAAAAACAGGGATTTCTATGAAAATCAGCGATATTTAAGGGGAAAATCAGGGATTTCTCAGAAAATGAGCGATATTTTAGGGGAAAAACAGGGTTTTCTCAGACAATAAGCGATATTTAAGGGGAAAAACAGGGATTTCTCAGAAAATGAGCGATATTTCAGGGGAAAAACAGGGATTTCTATGAAAATAAGCGATATTTAAGGGGAAAAACAGGGATTCCTAAGAAAATCAGCGATATTTCAGGGGAAAAACAGGGATTTCTATGAAAATAAGCGATATTTAAGGGGAAAAACAGGGATTTCCATGAAAATAAGCGATATTTCAGGGGAAAAACAGGGATTTCTATGAAAATCAGCGATATTTAAGGGGAAAAACAGGGATTTCTATGAAAATAAGCGATATTTCAGGGGAAAAACAGGGATTTCTATGAAAATAAGCGATATTTCAGGGGAAAAACAGGGATTTCTATGAAAATAAGCGATATTTCAGGGGAAAAACAGGGATATCTATGAAAATCAGCGATATTTAAGGGGAAAATCAGGGATTTCTCAGAAAATAAGCGATATTTCAGGGGAAAAACAGGGATTTCTATGAAAATAAGCGATATTTAAGGGGAGAAACAGGGATTTCTATGAAAATCAGCGATATTTCAGGGGAAAAACAGGGATTTCTATGAAAATCAGCGATATTTAAGGGGAAAAACAGGGATTTCCATGAAAATAAGCGATATTTCAGGGGAAAAACAGGGATATCTATGAAAATAAGCGATATTTCAGGGGAAAAACAGGGATTTCTATGAAAATCAGCGATATTTAAGGGGAAAAACAGGGATTTCTATGAAAATAAGCGATATTTAAGGGGAAAAACAGGGATTTCTATAAAAATAAGCGATATTTCAGGGGAAAAACAGGGATTTCTATGAAAATCAGCGATATTTCAGGTGATAAACAGGGATTTCTATGAAAACAAGCGATATTTAAGGGGAAAAAAAGGGATATCTATGAAAATCAGCGATATTTAAGGGGGTAATCAGGGATTTCTCAGAAAATAAGCGATATTTAAGGGGAAAAACAGGGATTTCTATGAAAATAAGCGATATTTAAGGGGAGAAACAGGGATTTCTATGAAAATAAGCGATATTTCAGGGGAAAAACAGGGATATCTATGAAAATCAGCGATATTTCAGGGGAAAAACAGGGATTTCTATGAAAATAAGCGATATTTAAGGGGAAAAACAGGGATTTCTATGAAAATAAGCGATATTTAAGGGGAAAAACAGGGATTTCCATGAAAATAAGCGATATTTAAGGGGAGAAACAGGGATTTCTATGAAAATAAGCGATATTTCAGGGGAAAAACAGGGATATCTATGAAAATAAGCGATATTTCAGGGGAAAAACAGGGATTTCTATGAAAATAAGCGATATTTAAGGGGAAAAACAGGGCTTTCCATGAAAATAAGCGATATTTAAGGGGAAAAACAGGGATTTCTATGAAAATAAGCGATATTTCAGGGGAAAAACAGGGATTTCTATGAAAATAAGCGATATTTCAAGGGAAAAACAGGGATTTCTATGAAAATCAACGATATTTAAGGGGAAAAACAGGGATTTCTATGAAAATAAGCGATATTTATGGGGAAAAACTGGGATTTCTATGAAAATAAGCGATATTTCAGGGGAAAAACAGGGATTTCTATGAAAATAAGCGATATTTCAGGTGAAAAACAGGGATTTCTATGAAAATCAGCGATATTTAAGGGGAAAAAAAGGGATATCTATGAAAATCAGCGATATTTAAGGGGATAATCAGGGATTTCTCAGAAAATGAGCGATATTTAAGGGGAAAAACAGGGATTTCTATGAAAATAAGCGATATTTCAGGGGAAAAACAGGGATTTCTATGAAAATAAGCGATATTTCAGGTGAAAAACAGGGATTTCTATGAAAATGAGCGATATTTAAGGGGAAAAACAGGGATTTCTATGAAAATAAGAGATATTTCAGGGGAAAAACAGGGATTTCCATGAAAATAAGCGATATTTAAGGGGAAAAACAGGGATTTCTATGAAAATAAGCGATATTTCAGGGGAAAAACAGGGATATCTATGAAAATCAGCGATATTTCAGGGGAAAAACCGGGATTTCTATGAAAATAAGCGATATTTCAGGGGAAAAACAGGGATTTCTATGAAAATAAGCGATATTTCAGGGGAAAACAGGGATATCTATGAAAATCAGCGATATTTAAGGGGAAAATCAGGGATTTCTATGAAAATAAGCGATATTTAAGGGGAAAAACAGGGATTTCTATGAAAATAAGCGATATTTAAGGGGAAAAACGTGGATTTCCATGAAAATAAGCGATATTTCAGGGGAAAAATGGGGATTTCTATGAAAATAAGCGATATTTAAGGGGAAAAACAGGGATTTCTATGAAAATCAGCGATATTTCAGGGGAAAAACAGGGATTTCTCAGAAAATAAGCGATATTTAAGGGGAAAAACAGGGTTTTCTATGAAAATAAGCGATATTTAAGGGGAAAAACAGGGATTTCTATGAAAATAAGCGATATTTCAGGGGAAAAACAGGGATTTCTATGAAAACAAGTGATATTTAAGGGGAAAAAAAGGGATATCTATGAAAATCAGCGATATTTAAGGGGATAATCAGGGATTTCTCAGAAAATGAGCGATATTTCAGGGGAAAAACAGGGTTTTCTCAGACAATAAGCGATATTTCAGGGGAAAAACAGGGATTTCTATGAAAATAAGCGATATTTAAGGGGAAAAACAGGGATTTCTATGAAAATAAGCGATATTTCAGGGGAAAAACAGGGATTTCTATGAAAATAAGCGATATTTAAGGGGAAAAACAGGGATTTCTATGAAAATAAGCGATATTTCAGGGGAAAAACAGGGATTTCTATGAAAATAAGCGATATTTAAGGGGAAAAACAGGGATTTCTAAGAAAATCAGCGATATTTCAGGGGAAAAACAGTGATTTCTATGAAAATAAGCGATATTCCATGGGAAAAACAGGGATTTCTATGAAAATAAGCGATATTTAAGGGGAAAAACAGGGATTTCTCAGAAAATAAGCGATATTTCAGGGGAAAATCAGGGATTTCTATGAAAATAAGCGATATTTCAGGGGAAAAACAGGTATTTCTATGAAAATCAGCGATATTTAAGGGGAAAAACAGAGATTTCTATGAAAATAAGCGATATTTAAGGGGAAAAACAGGGATTTCTATGAAAATAAGCGATATTTCAGGGGAAAAACAGGGATATCTATGAAAATCAGCGATATTTAAGGGGATAATCAGGGATTTCTCAGAAAATGAGCGATATTTCAGGGGAAAAACAGGGTTTTCTCAGACAATAAGCGATGTTTAAGGGGAAAAACAGGGATTTCCATGAAACTAAGCGATATTTCAGGGGAAAAACAGGGATTTCTATGAAAATAAGCGATATTTTAGGTGAAAATCAGGGATTTCTATGAAAATAAGCGATATTTCAGGGGAAAAACAGGGATTTCTATGAAAATAAGCGATATTTCAGGGGAAAAACAGGGATTTCTATGAAAATAAGCGGTATTTCATGGGAAAAACAGGGATTTCTATGAAAATAAGCGATATTTAAGGGGAAAAACAGGGATTTCTATGAAAATAAGCGATATTTCAGGGGAAAAACAGGGATTTCTATGAAAATAAGCGATATTTCAAGGGAAAAACAGGGATTTCTATGAAAATCAGCGATATTTCAGGGGAAAAACAGGGATTTCTATGAAAATAAGCGATATTTCAGGGGAAAAACAGGGATTTCTATGAAAATCAGCGATATTTAAGGGGAAAAACAGGGATTTCTATGAAAATCAGCGATATTTAAGGGGAAAATCAGGGATTTCTCAGAAAATGAGCGATATTTTAGGGGAAAAACAGGGTTTTCTCAGACAATAAGCGATATTTCAGGGGAAAAACAGGGATTTCTCAGAAAATGAGCGATATTTCAGGGGAAAAACAGGGATTTCTATGAAAATAAGCGATATTTAAGGGGAAAAACAGGGATTCCTAAGAAAATCAGCGATATTTCAGGGGAAAAACAGGGATTTCTCAGAAAATAAGCGATATTTAAGGGGAAAAACAGGGATTTCCATGAAAATAAGCGATATTTCAGGGGAAAAACAGGGATTTCTATGAAAATAAGCGATATTTCAGGGGAAAAACAGGGATTTCCATGAAAATAAGCGATATTTCAGGGGAAAAACAGGGATTTCTATGAAAATAAGCGATATTTCAGGGGAAAAACAGGGATTTCTATGAAAATAAGCGATATTTCAGGGGAAAAACAGGGATTTCTATGAAAATCAGCGATATTTAAGGGGAAAATCAGGGATTTCTCAGAAAATAAGCGATATTTCAGGGGAAAAACAGGGATTTCTATGAAAATAAGCGATATTTAAGGGGAGAAACAGGGATTTCTATGAAAATCAGCGATATTTCAGGGGAAAACAGGGATTTCTATGAAAATCAGCGATATTTCAGGGGAAAAGCAGGGATTTCCATGAAAATAAGCGATATTTCAGGGGAAAAACAGGGATATCTATGAAAATAAGCGATATTTCAGGGGAAAAACAGGGATTTCTATGAAAATAAGCGATATTTAAGGGGAAAAACAGGGATTTCTATGAAAATAAGCGATATTTAAGGGGAAAAACAGGGATTTCTATGAAAATAAGCGATATTTCAGGGGAAAAACAGGGATTTCTATGAAAATCAGCGATATTTCAGGTGATAAACAGGGATTTCTATGAAAACAAGCGATATTTAAGGGGAAAAAAAGGGATATCTATGAAAATCAGCGATATTTAAGGGGATAATCAGGGATTTCTCAGAAAATGAGCGATATTTCAGGGGAAAAACAGGGTTTTCTCAGACAATAAGCGATATTTCAGGGGAAAAACAGGGATTTCTATGAAAATCAGCGATATTTCAGGGGAAAAACAGGGATTTCTATGAAAATAAGCGATATTTAAGGGGAAAAACAGGGATATCTATGAAAATAAGCGATATTTCAGGGGAAAAACAGGGATATCTATGAAAATCAGCGATATTTAAGGGGAATATCAGGGATTTCTCAGAAAATAAGCGATATTTAAGGGGAAAAACAGGGATTTCTATGAAAATAAGCGATATTTAAGGGGAAAAACAGGGATTTCCATGAAAATAAGCGATATTTAAGGGGAGAAACAGGGATTTCTATGAAAATAAGCGATATTTCAGGGGAAAAACAGGGATATCTATGAAAATAAGCGATATTTAAGGGGAAAAACAGCTATTTCTATGAAAATAAGCGATATTTAAGGGGAAAAACAGGGATTTCCATGAAAATAAGCGATATTTAAGGGGAAAAACAGGGATTTCTATGAAAATAAGCGATATTTCAGGGGAAAAACAGGGATTTCTATGAAAATAAGCGATATTTCAAGGGAAAAACAGGGATTTCTATGAAAATAAGCGATATTTAAGGGGAAAAACAGGGATTTCTATGAAAATAAGCGATATTTATGGGGAAAAACAGGAATTTCTATGAAAATAAGCGATATTTCAGGGGAAAAACAGGGATTTCTATGAAAATAAGCGATATTTCAGGTGAAAAACAGGGATTTCTATGAAAACAAGCGATATTTAAGGGGAAAAAAAGGGATATCTATGAAAATCAGCGATATTTAAGGGGATAATCAGGGATTTCTCAGAAAATGAGCGATATTTCAGGGGAAAAACAGGGATTTCTATGAAAATAAGCGATATTTCAGGGGAAAAACAGGTATTTCTATGAAAATAAGCGATATTTAAGGGGAAAAACAGAGATTTCTATGAAAATAAGCGATATTTAAGGGGAAAAACAGGGATTTCTATGAAAATAAGCGATATTTCAGGGGAAAAACAGGGATATCTATGAAAATCAGCGATATTTAAGGGGATAATCAGGGATTTCTCAGAAAATGAGCGATATTTCAGGGGAAAAACAGGGTTTTCTCAGACAATAAGCGATGTTTAAGGGGAAAAACAGGGATTTCCATGAAACTAAGCGATATTTCAGGGGAAAAACAGGGATTTCTATGAAAATAAGCGATATTTTAGGTGAAAATCAGGGATTTCTATGAAAATAAGCGATATTTCAGGGGAAAAACAGGGATTTCTATGAAAATAAGCGATATTTCAGGGGAAAAACAGGGATTTCTATGAAAATAAGCGGTATTTCATGGGAAAAACAGGGATTTCTATGAAAATAAGCGATATTTAAGGGGAAAAACAGGGATTTCTATGAAAATAAGCGATATTTAAGGGGAAAAACAGGGATTTCTATGAAAATAAGCGATATTTCAAGGGAAAAACAGGGATTTCTATGAAAATCAGCGATATTTCAGGGGAAAAACAGGGATTTCTATGAAAATAAGCGATATTTCAGGGGAAAAACAGGGATTTCTATGAAAATGAGCGATATTTAAGGGGAAAAACAGGGATTTCTATGAAAATCAGCGATATTTAAGGGGAAAATCAGGGATTTCTCAGAAAATGAGCGATATTTTAGGGGAAAAACAGGGTTTTCTCAGACAATAAGCGATATTTAAGGGGAAAAACAGGGATTTCTCAGAAAATGAGCGATATTTCAGGGGAAAAACAGGGATTTCTATGAAAATAAGCGATATTTAAGGGGAAAAACAGGGATTCCTAAGAAAATCAGCGATATTTCAGGGGAAAAACAGGGATTTCTCAGAAAATAAGCGATATTTAAGGGGAAAAACAGGGATTTCCATGAAAATAAGCGATATTTCAGGGGAAAAACAGGGATTTCTATGAAAATAAGCGATATTTCAGGGGAAAAACAGGGATTTCCATGAAAATAAGCGATATTTCAGGGGAAAAACAGGGATTTCTATGAAAATAAGCGATATTTCAGGGGAAAAACAGGGATTTCTATGAAAATAAGCGATATTTCAGGGGAAAATCAGGGATATCTATGAAAATCAGCGATATTTCAGGGGAAAAACAGGGATTTCCATGAAAATAAGCGATATTTAAGGGGAAAATCAGGGATTTCTCAGAAAATAAGCGATATTTCAGGGGAAAAACAGGGATTTCTATGAAAATAAGCGATATTTAAGGGGAGAAACAGGGATTTCTATGAAAATCAGCGATATTTCAGGGGAAAACAGGGATTTCTATGAAAATCAGCGATATTTCAGGGGAAAAACAGGGATTTCCATGAAAATAAGCGATATTTCAGGGGAAAAACAGGGATATCTATGAAAATAAGCGATATTTCAGGGGAAAAACAGGGATTTCTATGAAAATAAGCGATATTTAAGGGGAAAAACAGGGATTTCTATGAAAATAAGCGATATTTAAGGGGAAAAACAGGGATTTCTATGAAAATAAGCGATATTTCAGGGGAAAAACAGGGATTTCTATGAAAATCAGCGATATTTCAGGTGATAAACAGGGATTTCTATGAAAACAAGCGATATTTAAGGGGAAAAAAAGGGATATCTATGAAAATCAGCGATATTTAAGGGGATAATCAGGGATTTCTCAGAAAATGAGCGATATTTCAGGGGAAAAACAGGGTTTTCTCAGACAATAAGCGATATTTCAGGGGAAAAACAGGGATTTCTATGAAAATCAGCGATATTTCAGGGGAAAAACAGGGATTTCTATGAAAATAAGCGATATTTAAGGGGAAAAACAGGGATATCTATGAAAATAAGCGATATTTCAGGGGAAAAACAGGGATATCTATGAAAATCAGCGATATTTAAGGGGAATATCAGGGATTTCTCAGAAAATCAGCGATATTTAAGGGGAAAAACAGGGATTTCTATGAAAATAAGCGATATTTCAGGTGAAAAACAGGGATTTCCATGAAAATAAGCGATATTTAAGGGGAGAAACAGGGATTTCTATGAAAATAAGCGATATTTCAGGGGAAAAACAGGGATATCTATGAAAATAAGCGATATTTCAGGGGAAAAACAGCTATTTCTATGAAAATAAGCGATATTTAAGGGGAAAAACAGGGATTTCCATGAAAATAAGCGATATTTAAGGGGAAAAACAGGGATTTCTATGAAAATAAGCGATATTTCAGGGGAAAAACAGGGATTTCTATGAAAATAAGCGATATTTCAAGGGAAAAACAGGGATTTCTATGAAAATCAGCGATATTTCAGGGGAAAAACAGGGATTTCTATGAAAATAAGCGATATTTCAGGGGAAAAACAGGGATTTCTATGAAAATGAGCGATATTTAAGGGGAAAAACAGGGATTTCTATGAAAATCAGCGATATTTAAGGGGAAAATCAGGGATTTCTCAGAAAATGAGCGATATTTTAGGGGAAAAACAGGGTTTTCTCAGACAATAAGCGATATTTAAGGGGAAAAACAGGGATTTCTCAGAAAATGAGCGATATTTCAGGGGAAAAACAGGGATTTCTATGAAAATAAGCGATATTTAAGGGGAAAAACAGGGATTCCTAAGAAAATCAGCGATATTTCAGGGGAAAAACAGGGATTTCTCAGAAAATAAGCGATATTTAAGGGGAAAAACAGGGATTTCTCAGAAAATAAGCGATATTTAAGGGGAAAAACAGGGATTTCTATGAAAATAAGCGATATTTAAGGGGAAAAACAGGGATTTCCATGAAAATAAGCGATATTTAAGGGGAGAAACAGGGATTTCTATGAAAATAAGCGATATTTCAGGGGAAAAACAGGGATATCTATGAAAATAAGCGATATTTAAGGGGAAAAACAGCTATTTCTATGAAAATAAGCGATATTTAAGGGGAAAAACAGGGATTTCCATGAAAATAAGCGATATTTAAGGGGAAAAACAGGGATTTCTATGAAAATAAGCGATATTTCAGGGGAAAAACAGGGATTTCTATGAAAATAAGCGATATTTCAAGGGAAAAACAGGGATTTCTATGAAAATAAGCGATATTTAAGGGGAAAAACAGGGATTTCTATGAAAATAAGCGATATTTATGGGGAAAAACAGGAATTTCTATGAAAATAAGCGATATTTCAGGGGAAAAACAGGGATTTCTATGAAAATCAGCGATATTTCAGGTGATAAACAGGGATTTCTATGAAAACAAGCGATATTTAAGGGGAAAAAAAGGGATATCTATGAAAATCAGCGATATTTAAGGGGATAATCAGGGATTTCTCAGAAAATGAGCGATATTTCAGGGGAAAAACAGGGATTTCTATGAAAATAAGCGATATTTCAGGGGAAAAACAGGTATTTCTATGAAAATAAGCGATATTTAAGGGGAAAAACAGAGATTTCTATGAAAATAAGCGATATTTAAGGGGAAAAACAGGGATTTCTATGAAAATAAGCGATATTTCAGGGGAAAAACAGGGATATCTATGAAAATCAGCGATATTTAAGGGGATAATCAGGGATTTCTCAGAAAATGAGCGATATTTCAGGGGAAAAACAGGGTTTTCTCAGACAATAAGCGATGTTTAAGGGGAAAAACAGGGATTTCCATGAAACTAAGCGATATTTCAGGGGAAAAACAGGGATTTCTATGAAAATAAGCGATATTTTAGGTGAAAATCAGGGATTTCTATGAAAATAAGCGATATTTCAGGGGAAAAACAGGGATTTCTATGAAAATAAGCGATATTTCAGGGGAAAAACAGGGATTTCTATGAAAATAAGCGGTATTTCATGGGAAAAACAGGGATTTCTATGAAAATAAGCGATATTTAAGGGGAAAAACAGGGATTTCTATGAAAATAAGCGATATTTAAGGGGAAAAACAGGGATTTCTATGAAAATAAGCGATATTTCAAGGGAAAAACAGGGATTTCTATGAAAATCAGCGATATTTCAGGGGAAAAACAGGGATTTCTATGAAAATAAGCGATATTTCAGGGGAAAAACAGGGATTTCTATGAAAATGAGCGATATTTAAGGGGAAAAACAGGGATTTCTATGAAAATCAGCGATATTTAAGGGGAAAATCAGGGATTTCTCAGAAAATGAGCGATATTTTAGGGGAAAAACAGGGTTTTCTCAGACAATAAGCGATATTTAAGGGGAAAAACAGGGATTTCTCAGAAAATGAGCGATATTTCAGGGGAAAAACAGGGATTTCTATGAAAATAAGCGATATTTAAGGGGAAAAACAGGGATTCCTAAGAAAATCAGCGATATTTCAGGGGAAAAACAGGGATTTCTCAGAAAATAAGCGATATTTAAGGGGAAAAACAGGGATTTCCATGAAAATAAGCGATATTTCAGGGGAAAAACAGGGATTTCTATGAAAATAAGCGATATTTCAGGGGAAAAACAGGGATTTCCATGAAAATAAGCGATATTTCAGGGGAAAAACAGGGATTTCTATGAAAATAAGCGATATTTCAGGGGAAAAACAGGGATTTCTATGAAAATAAGCGATATTTCAGGGGAAAATCAGGGATATCTATGAAAATCAGCGATATTTCAGGGGAAAAACAGGGATTTCCATGAAAATAAGCGATATTTAAGGGGAAAATCAGGGATTTCTCAGAAAATAAGCGATATTTCAGGGGAAAAACAGGGATTTCTATGAAAATAAGCGATATTTAAGGGGAGAAACAGGGATTTCTATGAAAATCAGCGATATTTCAGGGGAAAACAGGGATTTCTATGAAAATCAGCGATATTTCAGGGGAAAAACAGGGATTTCCATGAAAATAAGCGATATTTCAGGGGAAAAACAGGGATATCTATGAAAATAAGCGATATTTCAGGGGAAAAACAGGGATTTCTATGAAAATAAGCGATATTTAAGGGGAAAAACAGGGATTTCTATGAAAATAAGCGATATTTAAGGGGAAAAACAGGGATTTCTATGAAAATAAGCGATATTTCAGGGGAAAAACAGGGATTTCTATGAAAATCAGCGATATTTCAGGTGATAAACAGGGATTTCTATGAAAACAAGCGATATTTAAGGGGAAAAAAAGGGATATCTATGAAAATCAGCGATATTTAAGGGGATAATCAGGGATTTCTCAGAAAATGAGCGATATTTCAGGGGAAAAACAGGGTTTTCTCAGACAATAAGCGATATTTCAGGGGAAAAACAGGGATTTCTATGAAAATAAGCGATATTTCAGGGGAAAAACAGGGATTTCTATGAAAATAAGCGATATTTAAGGGGAAAAACAGGGATATCTATGAAAATAAGCGATATTTCAGGGGAAAAACAGGGATATCTATGAAAATCAGCGATATTTAAGGGGAATATCAGGGATTTCTCAGAAAATCAGCGATATTTAAGGGGAAAAACAGGGATTTCTATGAAAATAAGCGATATTTCAGGTGAAAAACAGGGATTTCCATGAAAATAAGCGATATTTAAGGGGAGAAACAGGGATTTCTATGAAAATAAGCGATATTTCAGGGGAAAAACAGGGATATCTATGAAAATAAGCGATATTTCAGGGGAAAAACAGCTATTTCTATGAAAATAAGCGATATTTAAGGGGAAAAACAGGGATTTCCATGAAAATAAGCGATATTTAAGGGGAAAAACAGGGATTTCTATGAAAATAAGCGATATTTCAGGGGAAAAACAGGGATTTCTATGAAAATAAGCGATATTTCAAGGGAAAAACAGGGATTTCTATGAAAATCAGCGATATTTCAGGGGAAAAACAGGGATTTCTATGAAAATAAGCGATATTTCAGGGGAAAAACAGGGATTTCTATGAAAATGAGCGATATTTAAGGGGAAAAACAGGGATTTCTATGAAAATCAGCGATATTTAAGGGGAAAATCAGGGATTTCTCAGAAAATGAGCGATATTTTAGGGGAAAAACAGGGTTTTCTCAGACAATAAGCGATATTTAAGGGGAAAAACAGGGATTTCTCAGAAAATGAGCGATATTTCAGGGGAAAAACAGGGATTTCTATGAAAATAAGCGATATTTAAGGGGAAAAACAGGGATTCCTAAGAAAATCAGCGATATTTCAGGGGAAAAACAGGGATTTCTCAGAAAATAAGCGATATTTAAGGGGAAAAACAGGGATTTCTATGAAAATAAGCGATATTTCAGGGGAAAAACAGGGATTTCTATGAAAATAAGCGATATTTCAGGGGAAAAACAGGGATTTCCATGAAAATAAGCGATATTTCAGGGGAAAAACAGGGATTTCTATGAAAATAAGCGATATTTCAGGGGAAAAACAGGGATTTCTATGAAAATAAGCGATATTTCAGGGGAAAATCAGGGATATCTATGAAAATAAGCGATATTTCAGGGGAAAAACAGGGATTTCCATGAAAATAAGCGATATTTAAGGGGAAAATCAGGGATTTCTCAGAAAATAAGCGATATTTCAGGGGAAAAACAGGGATTTCTATGAAAATAAGCGATATTTAAGGGGAGAAACAGGGATTTCTATGAAAATGAGCGATATTTCAGGGGAAAACAGGGATTTCTATGAAAATCAGCGATATTTCAGGGGAAAAACAGTGTTTTCTCAGACAATAAGCGATATTTCAGGGGAAAAACAGGGATATCTATGAAAATAAGCGATATTTCAGGGGAAAAACAGGGATTTCTATGAAAATAAGCGATATTTAAGGGGAAAAACAGGGATTTCTATGAAAATAAGCGATATTTAAGGGGAAAAACAGGGATTTCTATGAAAATAAGCGATATTTCAGGGGAAAAACAGGGATTTCTATGAAAATCAGCGATATTTCAGGTGATAAACAGGGATTTCTATGAAAACAAGCGATATTTAAGGGGAAAAAAAGGGATATCTATGAAAATCAGCGATATTTAAGGGGATAATCAGGGATTTCTCAGAAAATGAGCGATATTTCAGGGGAAAAACAGGGATTTCTCAGACAATAAGCGATATTTCAGGGGAAAAACAGGGATTTCTATGAAAATAAGCGATATTTCAGGGGAAAAACAGGGATTTCTATGAAAATAAGCGATATTTAAGGGGAAAAACAGGGATATCTATGAAAATAAGCGATATTTCAGGGGAAAAACAGGGATATCTATGAAAATCAGCGATATTTAAGGGGAATATCAGGGATTTCTCAGAAAATCAGCGATATTTAAGGGGAAAAACAGGGATTTCTATGAAAATAAGCGATATTTCAGGTGAAAAACAGGGATTTCCATGAAAATAAGCGATATTTAAGGGGAGAAACAGGGATTTCTATGAAAATAAGCGATATTTCAGGGGAAAAACAGGGATATCTATGAAAATAAGCGATATTTCAGGGGAAAAACAGCTATTTCTATGAAAATAAGCGATATTTAAGGGGAAAAACAGGGATTTCCATGAAAATAAGCGATATTTAAGGGGAAAAACAGGGATTTCTATGAAAATAAGCGATATTTCAGGGGAAAAACAGGGATTTCTATGAAAATAAGCGATATTTCAAGGGAAAAACAGGGATTTCTATGAAAATCAACGATATTTAAGGGGAAAAACAGGGATTTCTATGAAAATAAGCGATATTTATGGGGAAAAACTGGGATTTCTATGAAAATCAGCGATATTTCAGGGGAAAAACAGGGATTTCTATGAAAATAAGCGATATTTCAGGTGAAAAACAGGGATTTCTATGAAAACAAGCGATATTTAAGGGGAAAAAAAGGGATATCTATGAAAATCAGCGATATTTAAGGGGATAATCAGGGATTTCTCAGAAAATGAGCGATATTTAAGGGGAAAAACAGGGATTTCTATGAAAATAAGCGATATTTCAGGGGAAAAACAGGGATTTCTATGAAAATAAGCGATATTTCAGGGGAAAAACAGGGATTTCTATGAAAATAAGCGATATTTAAGGGGAAAAACAGGGATTTCTATGAAAATAAGCGATATTTCAGGTGAAAAACAGGGATTTCCATGAAAATAAGCGATATTTAAGGGGAAAAACAGGGATTTCTATGAAAATAAGCGATATTTCAGGGGAAAAACAGGGATATCTATGAAAATCAGCGATATTTCAGGGGAAAAACCGG
Source organism: Tetrao urogallus (assembly GCF_951394365.1). Lineage (NCBI taxonomy): Eukaryota > Metazoa > Chordata > Aves > Galliformes > Phasianidae > Tetrao > Tetrao urogallus. The sequence goes on along the minus strand of NW_027638878.1, from coordinate 114,428 downwards.
GATTTCTATGAAAATAAGCGATATTTCAGGGGAAAAACAGGGATTTCTATGAAAATAAGCGATATTTCAGGGGAAAAACAGGGATATCTATGAAAATCAGCGATATTTAAGGGGAAAATCAGGGATTTCTATGAAAATAAGCGATATTTAAGGGGAAAAACAGGGATTTCTATGAAAATAAGCGATATTTAAGGGGAAAAACGTGGATTTCCATGAAAATAAGCGATATTTCAGGGGAAAAATGGGGATTTCTATGAAAATAAGCGATATTTCAGGGGAAAAACAGGGATTTCTATGAAAATCAGCGATATTTCAGGGGAAAAACAGGGATTTCTCAGAAAATAAACGATATTTAAGGGGAAAAACAGGGTTTTCAATGAAAATAAGCGATATTTAAGGGGAAAAACAGGGATTTCTATGAAAATAAGCGATATTTCAGGGGAAAAACAGGGATTTCTATGAAAACAAGCGATATTTAAGGGGAAAAAAAGGGATATCTATGAAAATCAGCGATATTTAAGGGGATAATCAGGGATTTCTCAGAAAATGAGCGATATTTAAGGGGAAAAACAGGGTTTTCTCAGACAATAAGCGATATTTCAGGGGAAAAACAGGGATATCTCAGAAAATAAGCGATATTTAAGGGGAAAAACAGGGATTTCTATGAAAATAAGCGATATTTCAGGGGAAAAACAGGGATTTCTAAGAAAATCAGCGATATTTCAGGTGAAAAACAGGGATTTCTATGAAAATAAGCGATATTTCAGGTGAAAAACAGGGATTTCCATGAAAATAAGCGATATTTAAGGGGAAAAACAGGGATTTCTAAGAAAATCAGCGATATTTAATGGGAAAAACAGGGATTTCTATGAAAATAAGCGATATTTTAGGTGAAAAACAGGGATTTCCATGAAAATAAGCGATATTTAAGGGGAAAAACAGGGATTTCTAAGAAAATCAGCGATATTTCAGGGGAAAAACAGGGATTTCTATGAAAATAAGCGATATTTAAGGGGAAAAACAGGGATTTCCATGAAAATAAGCGATATTTCAGGGGAGAAACAGGGATTTCTATGAAAATAAGCGATATTTCAGGGGAAAAACAGGGATTTCTATGAAAATCAGCGATATTTCAGGGGAAAAACAGGGATTTCTATGAAAATAAGCGATATTTAAGGGGAAAAACAGGGATATCTATGAAAATAAGCGATATTTCAGGGGAAAAACAGGGATATCTCAGAAAATAAGCGATATTTCAGGGGAAAAACAGGGATATCTATGAAAATCAGCGATATTTCAGGGGAAAAACAGGGATTTCTATGAAAATAAGCGATATTTCAGGGGAAAATCAGGGATTTCTATGAAAATCAGCGATATTTCAGGGGAAAAACAGGGATTTCTATGAAAATAAGCGATATTTAAGGGGAAAAACAGGGATTTCTATGAAAATAAGCGGTATTTAAGGGGAAAAACAGGGATTTCCATGAAAATAAGCGATATTTAAGGGGAAAAACAGGGATTTCTATGAAAATAAGCGATATTTCAGGGGAAAAACAGGGATTTCTATGAAAATAAGCGATATTTCAGGGGAAAAACAGGGATTTCTATGAAAATCAGCGATATTTCAGGGGAAAAACAGGGATTTCTATGAAAATAAGCGATATTTAAGGGGAAAAACAGGGATTTCTCAGAAAATAAGGGATATTTAAGGGGAAAAACAGGGATTTCTATGAAAATAAGCGATATTTCAGGTGAAAAACAGGGATTTCTATGAAAACAAGCGATATTTAAGGGGAAAAACAGGGATTTCTATGAAAATCAGCGATATTTAAGGGGATAATCAGGGATTTCTCAGAAAATGAGCGATATTTAAGGGGAAAAACGTGGATTTCCATGAAAATAAGCGATATTTAAGGGGAAAAACAGGGATTTCTCAGAAAATAAGCGATATTTCAGGGGAAAAACAGGGATTTCTCTGAAAATAAGCGATATTTCAGGGGAAAAACAGGGATTTCTATGAAAATAAGCGATATTTCAGGGGAAAAACAGGGATTTCTATGAAAATAAGCGATATTTAAGGGGAAAAACAGGGATTTCCATGAAAATAAGCGATATTTCAGGGGAAAAACAGGGATTTCTATGAAAATAAGCGATATTTCAGGGGAAAAACAGGGATATCTATGAAAATCAGCGATATTTCAGGGGAAAAACCGGGATTTCTATGAAAATAAGCGATATTTCAGGGGAAAATCAGGGATTTCTATGAAAATAAGCGATATTTAAGGGGAAAAACAGGGATTTCTATGAAAATAAGCAATATTTAAGGGGAAAAACGTGGATTTCCATGAAAATAAGCGATATTTCAGGGGAAAAATGGGGATTTCTATGAAAATAAGCGATATTTAAGGGGAAAAACAGGGATTTCTAAGAAAATCAGCGATATTTCAGGGGAAAAACAGGGATTTCTCAGAAAATAAGCGATATTTCAGGGGAAAAACAGGGTTTTCTATGAAAATAAGCGATATTTAAGGGGAAAAACAGGGATTTCTATGAAAATAAGCGATATTTCAGGGGAAAAACAGGGATTTCTATGAAAATAAGCGATATTTCAAGGGAAAAACAGGGATTTCTATGAAAATCAGCGATATTTTAGGGGAAAAACAGGGATTTCTCAGAAAATAAGCGATATTTCAGGGGAAAAACAGGGATTTCTATGAAAATCAGCGATATTTAAGGGGAATAACAGGGATTTCTATGAAAATAAGCGATATTTCAGGGGAAAAACAGGGATTTCTATGAAAATAAGCGATATTTCAGGGGAAAAACAGGGATTTCTATGAAAATAAGCGATATTTTAGGTGAAAAACAGGGATTTCCATGAAAATAAGCGATATTTAAGGGGAAAAACAGGGATTTCTAAGAAAATCAGCGATATTTTAGTTGAAAAACAGGGATTTCTATGAAAATAAGCGATATTTAAGGGGAAAAACAGGGATTTCTATGAAAATCAGCGATATTTCAGGGGAAAAACAGGGATTTCCATGAAAATAAGCGATATTTCAGGTGAAAAACAGGGATTTCTATGAAAATAAGCGATATTTCAGGTGAAAAACAGGGATTTCCATGAAAATAAGCGATATTTAAGGGGAAAAACAGGGATTTCTAAGAAAATCAGCGATATTTAATGGGAAAAACAGGGATTTCTATGAAAATAAGCGATATTTTAGGTGAAAAACAGGGATTTCCATGAAAATAAGCGATATTTAAGGGGAAAAACAGGGATTTCTAAGAAAATCAGCGATATTTCAGGGGAAAAACAGGGATTTCTATGAAAATAAGCGATATTTAAGGGGAAAAACAGGGATTTCCATGAAAATAAGCGATATTTCAGGGGAGAAACAGGGATTTCTATGAAAATAAGCGATATTTCAGGGGAAAAACAGGGATTTCTATGAAAATAAGCGATATTTCAGGGGAAAAACAGGGATTTCTATGAAAATAAGCGATATTTCAGGGGAAAAACAGGGATATCTATGAAAATAAGCGATATTTCAGGGGAAAAACAGGGATATCTCAGAAAATAAGCGATATTTCAGGGGAAAATCAGGGATTCCTCAGAAAATAAGCGATATTTAAGGGGAAAAACAGGGATTTCCATGAAAATAAGCGATATTTAAGGGGAAAAACAGGGATTTCTATGAAAATCAGCGATATTTCAGGGGAAAAACAGGGATTTCTATGAAAATAAGCGATATTTAAGGGGAAAAACAGGGATTTCTATGAAAATAAGCGGTATTTAAGGGGAAAAACAGGGATTTCCATGAAAATAAGCGATATTTAAGGGGAAAAACAGGGATTTCTATGAAAATAAGCGATATTTCAGGGGAAAAACAGGGATTTCTATGAAAATAAGCGATATTTCAGGGGAAAAACAGGGATTTCTATGAAAATCAGCGATATTTCAGGGGAAAAACAGGGATTTCTATGAAAATAAGCGATATTTAAGGGGAAAAACAGGGATTTCTCAGAAAATAAGGGATATTTAAGGGGAAAAACAGGGATTTCTATGAAAATAAGCGATATTTCAGGTGAAAAACAGGGATTTCTATGAAAACAAGCGATATTTAAGGGGAAAAACAGGGATTTCTATGAAAATCAGCGATATTTAAGGGGATAATCAGGGATTTCTCAGAAAATGAGCGATATTTAAGGGGAAAAACGTGGATTTCCATGAAAATAAGCGATATTTAAGGGGAAAAACAGGGATTTCTCAGAAAATAAGCGATATTTCAGGGGAAAAACAGGGATTTCTCTGAAAATAAGCGATATTTCAGGGGAAAAACAGGGATTTCTATGAAAATAAGCGATATTTCAGGGGAAAAACAGGGATTTCTATGAAAATAAGCGATATTTAAGGGGAAAAACAGGGATTTCCATGAAAATAAGCGATATTTCAGGGGAAAAACAGGGATTTCTATGAAAATAAGCGATATTTCAGGGGAAAAACAGGGATATCTATGAAAATCAGCGATATTTCAGGGGAAAAACCGGGATTTCTATGAAAATAAGCGATATTTCAGGGGAAAATCAGGGATTTCTATGAAAATAAGCGATATTTAAGGGGAAAAACAGGGATTTCTATGAAAATAAGCAATATTTAAGGGGAAAAACGTGGATTTCCATGAAAATAAGCGATATTTCAGGGGAAAAATGGGGATTTCTATGAAAATAAGCGATATTTAAGGGGAAAAACAGGGATTTCTAAGAAAATCAGCGATATTTCAGGGGAAAAACAGGGATTTCTCAGAAAATAAGCGATATTTCAGGGGAAAAACAGGGTTTTCTATGAAAATAAGCGATATTTAAGGGGAAAAACAGGGATTTCTATGAAAATAAGCGATATTTCAGGGGAAAAACAGGGATTTCTATGAAAATAAGCGATATTTCAAGGGAAAAACAGGGATTTCTATGAAAATCAGCGATATTTTAGGGGAAAAACAGGGATTTCTCAGAAAATAAGCGATATTTCAGGGGAAAAACAGGGATTTCTATGAAAATCAGCGATATTTAAGGGGAATAACAGGGATTTCTATGAAAATAAGCGATATTTCAGGGGAAAAACAGGGATTTCTATGAAAATAAGCGATATTTCAGGGGAAAAACAGGGATTTCTATGAAAATAAGCGATATTTTAGGTGAAAAACAGGGATTTCCATGAAAATAAGCGATATTTAAGGGGAAAAACAGGGATTTCTAAGAAAATCAGCGATATTTTAGTTGAAAAACAGGGATTTCTATGAAAATAAGCGATATTTAAGGGGAAAAACAGGGATTTCTATGAAAATCAGCGATATTTCAGGGGAAAAACAGGGATTTCCATGAAAATAAGCGATATTTCAGGGGAAAAACAGGGATTTCTATGAAAATAAGCGATATTTCAGGGGAAAATCAGTGATTTCTCAGAAAATAAGCGATATTTAAGGGGAAAAACAGGGATTTCTATGAAAATAAGCGATATTTAAGGGGAAAAACAGGGATTTCTATGAAAATCAGCGATATTTCAGGGGAAAAACAGGGATTTCTATGAAAATAAGCGATATTTAAGGGGAAAAACAGGGTTTTCTATGAAAATAAGCGATATTTCAGGGGAAAAACAGGGATTTCTCTGAAAATAAGCGATATTTAAGGGGAAAAACAGGGATTTCTATGAAAATAAGCGAGATTTAAGGGGAAAACCAGGGATTTCTATGAAAATCAGCGATATTTTAGGTGAAAAACAGGGATTTCTATGAAAATAAGCGATATTTAAGGGGAAAAACAGGGATTTCCATGAAAATAAGCGATATTTAAGGGGAAAAACAGGGATTTCTATGAAAATAAGCGATATTTCAGGGGAAAAACAGGGATTTCTATGAAAATCAGCGGTATTTCAGGGGAAAAACAGGGATTTCTATGAAAATAAGCGATATTTCAAGGGAAAAACAGGGATATCTATGAAAATAAGCGATATTTCAGGGGAAAAACAGGGATTTCTATGAAAATAAGCGATATATAAGGGGAAAAACAGGGATTTCTATGAAAATCAGCGATATTTAAGGGGAAAATCAGGGATTTCTCAGAAAATGAGCGATATTTAAGGGGAAAAACAGGGTTTTCTCAGACAATAAGCGATATTTCAGGGGAAAAACAGGGATTTCCATGAAAATCTACGATATTTATGGGGAAAAACAGGGATTTCTATGAAAATAAGCGATATTTCAGGGGAAAAACAGGGATTTCTATGAATATAAGCGATATTTCAGGGGAAAATCAGGGATTTCTATGAAAATAAGCGATATTTAAGGGGAAAAACAGGGATTTCTCAGAAAATGAGCGATATTTCAGGGGAAAAACAGGGATTTCTATGAAAATAAGCGATATTTCAGGGGAGAAACAGGGATTTCTCAGAAAATAAGCGATATTTAAGGGGAAAAACAGGGATTTCTAAGAAAATCAGAGATATTTCAGGGGAAAAACAGGGATATCTATGAAAATTAGCGATATTTAAGGGGATAATCAGGGATTTCTCAGAAAATGAGCGATATTTAAGGGGAAAAACAGGGTTTTCTCAGACAATAAGCGATATTTCAGGCGAAAAACAGGGATTTCTATGAAAATAAGCGATATTTCAGGGGAAAAACAGGGATTTCTATGAAAATAAGCGATATTTAAGGGGAAAATCAGTGATTTCTATGAAAATAAGCGATATTTAAGGGGAAAAACAGGGATTTCTATGAATATAAGCGATATTTCAGGGGAAAAACAGGGATTTCTATGAAAATAAGCGATATTTAAGGGGAAAAACAGGGATTTCTATGAAAATCAGCGATATTTAAGGGGAAAATCAGGGATTTCTATGAAAATAAGCGATATTTAAGGGGAAAAACAGGGATTTCTATGAAAATAAGCGATATTTCAGGGGAAAAACAGGGATTTCTATGAAAATAAGCGATATTTTAGGTGAAAAACAGGGATTTCCATGAAAATAAGCGATATTTCAGGGGAAAAATAGGGATTTCTATGAAAATAAGCGATATTTAAGGGGAAAAACAGGGATTTCTATGAAAATCAGCGATATTTCAGGGGAAAATCAGGGATTTCTATGAAAATAAGCGATATTTAAGGGGAAAAACAGGGATTTCTATGAAAATAAGCGATATTTCAGGGGAAAAACAGGGATTTCTATGAAAATAAGCGATATTTCAGGTGAAAAACAGGGATTTCTCAGAAAATAAGCGATATTTAAGGGGAAAAACAGGGATTTCTAAGAAAATCAGAGATATTTCAGGGGAAAAACAGGGATATCTATGAAAATCAGCGATATTTAAGGGGATAATCAGGGATTTCTCAGAAAATGAGCGATATTTAAGGGGAAAAACAGGGTTTTCTCAGACAATAAGCGATATTTCAGGCGAAAAACAGGGATTTCTATGAAAATAAGCGATATTTAAGGTGAAAAACAGGGATTTCTATGAAAATAAGCGATATTTCAGGGGAAAAACAGGGTTTTCTATGAAAATAAGCGATATTTAAGGGGAAAAACAGGGATTTCTATGAAAATAAGTTATATTTAACGGGAAAAACAGGGATTTCTATGAAAATAAGCGATATTTCAGGGGAAAAACAGGGATTTCTATGAAAATCAGCGATATTTAAGGGGAAAATCAGGGATTTCTATGAAAATGAGCGATATTTAAGGGGAAAAACAGGGTTTTCTATGAAAATAAGCGATATTTCAGGGGAAAAACAGGGATTTCTATGAAAATAAGCGATATTTAAGGTGAAAAACAGGGATTTCTATGAAAATAAGCGATATTTCAGGGGAAAAACAGGGATTTCTATGAAAATGAGCGATATTTAAGGGGAAAAACAGGGATTTCTATGAAAATAAGCGATATTTAAGGGGAAAAACAGGGATTTCTATGAAAATAAGCGATATTTAAGGGGAAAAACAGGGATTTCTATGAAAATAAGCGATATTTAAGGGGAAAAACAGGGATTTCTATGAAAATAAGTGATATTTAAGGGGAAAATCAGGGATTTCTATGAAAATAAGCGATATTTCAGGGGAAAAACAGGGATTTCTATGAAAATCAGCGATATTTAAGGGGAAAATCAGGGATTTCTATGAAAATGAGCGATATTTAAGGGGAAAAACAGGGTTTTCTCAGACAATATGCGATATTTCAGGGGAAAAACAGGGATTTCTATGAAAATAAGCGATATTTCAGGGGAAAAACAGGGATTTCTATGAAAATAAGCGATATTTAAGGTGAAAAACAGGGATTTCTATGAAAATAAGCGATATTTAAGGGGAAAAACAGGGATTTCTATGAAAATGAGCGATATTTAAGGGGAAAAACAGGGATTTCTATGAAAATAAGCGATATTTCAGGGGAAAAACAGGGATTTCTATGAAAATAAGCGATATTTAAGGTGAAAAACAGGGATTTCTATGAAAATAAGCGATATTTAAGGTGAAAAACAGGGATTTCTATGAAAATGAGCGATATTTCAGGGGAAAAACAGGGATTTCTATGAAAATGAGCGATATTTAAGGGGAAAAACAGGGATTTCTATGAAAATAAGCGATATTTAAGGGGAAAAACAGGGATTTCTATGAAAATAAGCGATATTTCAGGGGAAAAACAGGGATTTCTATGAAAATAAGCGATATTTCAGGGGAAAAACAGGGATTTCTATGAAAATAAGCGATATTTAAGGGGAAAAACAGGGATTTCTATGAAAATAAGTGATATTTAAGGGGAAAAACAGGGATTTCTATGAAAATCAGCGATATTTCAGGGGAAAAACAGGGATTTCTATGAAAATCAGCGATATTTAAGGGGAAAATCAGGGATTTCTATGAAAATGAGCGATATTTAAGGGGAAAAACAGGGTTTTCTCAGACAATATGCGATATTTCAGGGGAAAAACAGGGATTTCTATGAAAATAAGCGATATTTCAGGGGAAAAACAGGGATTTCTATGAAAATAAGCGATATTTAAGGTGAAAAACAGGGATTTCTATGAAAATAAGCGATATTTAAGGGGAAAAACAGGGATTTCTATGAAAATGAGCGATATTTAAGGGGAAAAACAGGGATTTCTATGAAAATAAGCGATATTTAAGGGGAAAAACAGGGATTTCTAAGAAAATAAGCAATATTTAAGGGGAAAATCAGGGATTTCTATGAAAATAAGCGATATTTAAGGGGAAAAACAGGGATTTCTCAGAAAATGAGCGATATTTCAGGGGAAAAACAGGGATTTCTATGAAAAAAAGCGATATTTCAGGGGAAAAACAGGGATTTCTATGAAAATAAGCGATATTTAAGGGGAAAAACAGGGATTTCTAAGAAAATCAGCGATATTTCAGGGGAAAAACAGGGATATCTATGAAAATCAGCGATATTTAAGGGGATAATCAGGGATTTCTCAGAAAATGAGCGATATTTAAGGGGAAAAACAGGGTTTTCTCAGACAATATGCGATATTTCAGGCGAAAAACAGGGATTTCTATGAAAATAAGCGATATTTCAGGGGAAAAACAGGGATTTCTATGAAAATAAGCGATATTTAAGGGGAAAAACAGGGATTTCTATGAAAATCAGCGATATTTAAGAGGAAAAACAGGGATTTCTAAGAAAATAAGCGATATTTCAGGGGAAAAACAGGGATTTCTATGAAAATAAGCCATATTTCAGGGGAAAAACAGGGATTTCTCTGAAAATCAGCGATATTTAAGGGGAAAAACAGGGATTTCTATGAAAATAAGCGATATTTAAGGGGAAAAACAGGGATTTCTATGAAAATAAGCGATATTTCAGGGGAAAAACAGGGATTTCTATGAAAATAAGCGATATTTCAGGGGAAAAACAGGGATATCTATGGAAATGAGCGATATTTAAGGGGAAAAACAGGGATTTCTCAGAAAATAAGCGATATTTAAGGGGAAAAACAGGGATTTCCATGAAAATGAGCGATATTTCAGGGGAAAAACAGGGATTTCTATGAAAATAAGCGATATTTCAAGGGAAAAACAGGGATTTCTATGAAAATCAGCGATATTTAAGGGGAAAAACAGGGATTTCTATGAAAATCAGCGATATTTCAGGGGAAAAACAGGGATTTCTATGAAAATCAGCGATATTTCAGGGGAAAAACAGGGATTTCTATGAAAATAAGCGATATTTAAGGGGATAATTAGGGATTTCTCAGAAAATGAGCGATATTTAAGGGGAAAAACAGGGTTTTCTCAGACAATAAGCGATATTTCAGGGGAAAAACAGGGATTTCTATGAAAATGAGCGATATTTCAGGGGAAAAACAGGGATTTCTATGAAAATAAGCGATATTTAAGGGGAAAAACAGGGATTTCTAAGAAAATCAGCGATATTTCAGGTGAAAAACAGGGATTTCTATGAAAATAAGCGATATTTAAGGGGAAAAACAGGGATTTCTATGAAAATAAGCGATATTTAAGGGGAAAAACAGGGATTTCTATGAAAATAAGCGATATTTTAGGTGAAAAACAGGGATTTCCATGAAAATAAGCGATATTTCAGGGGAAAAACAGGGATTTCTATGAAAATAAGCGATATTTCAGGGGAAAAACAGGGATTTCTATGAAAATAAGCGATATTTCAGGGGAAAAACAGGGATTTCTCAGCAAATGAGCGATATTTCAGGGGAAAAACAGGGATTTCCATGAAAATCAGCGATATTTAAGGGGAAAATCAGGGATTTCTATGAAAATAAGCGATATTTCAGGGGAAAAACAGGGATTTCTATGAAAATAAGCGATATTTAAGGGGAAAAACGTGGATTTCCATGAAAATAAGCGATATTTAAGGGGAGAAACAGGGATTTCTATGAAAATAAGCGATATTTAAGGGGAAAAACAGGGATTTCTAAGAAAATCAGCGATATTTCAGGGGAAAAACAGGGATTTCTCAGAAAATAAGCGATATTTAAGGGGAAAAACGTGGATTTCCATGAAAATAAGCGATATTTCAGGGGAAAAACAGGGATTTCTATGAAAATAAGCGATATTTCAGGGGAAAAACAGGGATTTCTATGAAAATCAGCGATATTTAAGGGGAAAAACAGGGATTTCTATGAAAATAAGCGATATTTAAGGGGAAAAACAGGGATTTCTATGAAAATAAGCGATATTTAAGGGGAAAAACAGGGATTTCTATGAAAATAAGCGATATTTCAGGGGAAAATCAGGGATTTCTATGAAAATGAGCGATATTTCAGGGGAAAAACAGGGATTTCTCAGAAAATAAGCGATATTTAAGGGGAAAAACAGGGATTTCTCAGTAAATAAGCGATATTTAAGGGGAAAAACAGGGATTTCTATGAAAATAAGCGATATTTAAGGGGAAAAACAGGGATTTCTATGAAAATAAGCAATATTTTAGGGGAAAAATGGGATTTCTATGAAAACAAGCGAGATTTTTGGGGAAAAACAGGGATTTCTGGGAAAATAAGCGATATTTTAGTTGAAAAACAGGGATTTCTATGAAAATAAGCGACATTTTAGGGGAAAAACAGGGATTTCTATGAAAATAAGCGATATTTAAGGGGAAAAACAGGGATTTCTATGAAAATAAGCGATATTTAAGGGGAAAACAGGGATTTCTGTGAAAATCAGCGATATTTAAGGGGAAAAACAGGGATTTCTATGAAAATAAGCGATATTTCAGGGGAAAAACAGGGATTTCTATGAAAATCAGCGATATTTAAGGAGAAAAACAGGGATTTCTATGAAAATCAGCGATATTTAAGGTGAAAAACAGGGATTTCTATGAAAATAAGCGATATTTAAGGGGAAAAACAGGGATTTCTATGAAAATAAGCGATATTTCAGGGGAGAAACAGGGATTTCTTTAAAATCAGCGATATTTCTGGGGAAAAACAGGGATTTCTGGGAAAATAAGCGATATTTCAGGGGAAAAACAGGGATTTCTATGAAAATAAGCGATATTTCAAGGGAAAACAGGGATTTCTATGAAAATCAGCGATATTTAAGGGGAAAAACAGGGATTTCTCAGACAATAAGCGATATTTAAGGGGAAAAACAGGGATTTCTATGAAAATAAGCAGTATTTAAGGGGAAAAACAGGGATTTCTATGAAAATAAGCGATATTTCAGGGGAAAAACAGGGATTTCTATGAAAATAAGCGATATTTCAGGGGAAAAACAGGGATTTCTCAGACAATACGCGATATTTCAGGGGAAAAACAGGGATTTCTATGAAAATGAGCGATATTTCAGGGGAAAAACAGGGATTTCTATGAAAATAAGCGATATTTAAGGGGAAAAACAGGGATTTCTAAGAAAATCAGCGATATTTCAGGGGAAAAACAGGGATTTCTATGAAAATAAGCGATATTTAAGGGGAAAAACAGGGATTTCTATGAAAATAAGCGATATTTCAGGGGAAAAACAGGGATTTCTATGAAAATCAGCGATATTTAAGGGGAAAATCAGGGATTTCTCAGAAAATGAGCGATATTTAAGGGGAAAAACAGGGATTTCTATGAAAATCAGCGATATTTTAGGTGAAAAACAGGGATTTCTATGAAAATAAGCGATATTTAAGGGGAAAAACAGGGATTTCTATGAAAATAAGCGATATTTAAGGGGAAAATCAGGGATATCTATGAAAATCAGCGATATTTAAGGGGAAAAACAGGGATTTCTCAGAAAATAAGCGATATTTCAGGGGAAAAACAGGGATTTCTATGAAAATAAGCGATATTTAAGGGGAAAAACGTGGATTTCCATGAAAATAAGCGATATTTCAGGGGAGAAACAGGGATTTCTATGAAAATAAGCGATATTTAAGGGGAAAAACAGGGATTTCTATGAAAATCAGCGATATTTCAGGGGAAAAACAGGGATTTCTCAGAAAATAAGCGATATTTAAGGGGAAAAACAGGGTTTTCTATGAAAATAAGCGATATTTAAGGGGAAAAACAGGGATTTCTATGAAAATAAGCGATATTTCAGGGGAAAAACAGGGATTTCTATGAAAATAAGCGATATTTCAAGGGAAAAACAGGGATTTCTATGAAAATCAGCGATATTTCAGGGGAAAAACAGGGATTTCTATGAAAATAAGCGATATTTAAGGGGAAAAACAGGGATTTCTATGAAAATAAGCCATATTTAAGGGGAAAAACAGGGATTTCTATGAAAATAAGCGATATTTCAGGGGAAAAACAGGGATTTCTCAGAAAATAAGCTATATTTCAGGGGAAAAAAAGGGATATCTATGAAAATCAGCGATATTTAAGGGGATAATCAGGGATTTCTAAGAAAATGAGCGATATTTTAGGGGAAAAACAGGGTTTTCTCAGACAATAAGCGATATTTCAGGGGAAAAACAGGGATTTCTATGAAAATAAGCGATATTTCAGGGGAAAAACAGGGATTTCTATGAAAATCAGCGATATTTCAGGGGAAAAACAGGGATTTCTATGAAAATAAGCGATATTTCAGGGGAAAAACAGGGATTTCTATGAAAATAAGCGATATTTAAGGGGAAAAACAGGGATTTCTAAGAAAATCAGCGATATTTCAGGAAAAAACAGGGTTTTCTCAGACAATAAGCGATATTTTAGGTGAAAAACAGGGATTTCCATGAAAATAAGCGATATTTCAGGGGAAAAACAGGGATTTCTATGAAAATAAGCGATATTTCTGGGGAAAATCAGTGATTTCTCAGAAAATAAGCGATATTTAAGGGGAAAAACAGGGATTTCTAAGAAAATAAGCGATATTTAAGGGGAAAAACAGGGATTTCTATGAAAATAAGCGATATTTCAAGGGAAAAACAGGGATTTCTATGAAAATGAGCGATATTTCAGGGGAAAAACAGGGATTTCTCAGAAAATAAGCGATATTTCATGGGAAAAACAGGGATTTCTCTGAAAATAAGCGATATTTAAGGGGAAAAACAGGGATTTCTATGAAAATAAGCGATATTTAAGGGGAAAAACAGGGATTTCTATGAAAATAAGGGATATTTTAATTGAAAAACAGGGATTTCTATGAAAATAAGCGATATTTAAGGGGAAAAACAGGGATTTCTATGAAAATAAGCGATATTTCAGGGGAAAAACAGGGATTTCTATGAAAATAAGCGATATTTTAGGTGAAAAACAGGGATTTCTATGAAAATAAGCGATATTTAAGGGGAAAAACAGGGATTTCTATGAAAATCAGCGATATTTCAGGGGAAAAACAGGGATTTCTATGAAAATAAGCGATATTTAAGGGGAAAAACAGGGATTTCTATGAAAATAAGCCATATTTAAGGGGAAAAACAGGGATTTCTCAGACCATAAGCGATATTTTAGGGGAAAAACAGGGATTTCTATGAAAATAAGCGATATTTCAGGGGAGAAACAGGGATTTCTTTAAAATCAGCGATATTTCTGGGGAAAAACAGGGATTTCTGGGAAAATAAGCGATATTTCAGGGGAAAAACAGGGATTTCTATGAAAATAAGCGATATTTCAAGGGAAAACCAGGGATTTCTATGAAAATCAGCGATATTTCAGGGGAAAAACTGGGATTTCTATGAAAATAAGCGATATTTAAGGGGAAAAACAGGGATTTCTATGAAAATAAGCAATATTTAAGGGGAAAAACAGGGATTTCTATGAAAATAAGCGATATTTAAGGGGATAATCAGGGATTTCTCAGAAAATGAGCGATATTTAAGGGGAAAAACAGGGATTTCTCAGACAATAAGCGATATTTCAGGGGAAAAACAGGGATTTCTATGAAAATGAGCGATATTTCAGGGGAAAAACAGGGATTTCTATGAAAATAAGCGATATTTAAGGGGAAAAACAGGGATTTCTAAGAAAATCAGCGATATTTCAGGTGAAAAACAGGGATTTCTATGAAAATAAGCGATATTTAAGGGGAAAAACAGGGATTTCTATGAAAATCAGCGATATTTCAGGGGAAAAACAGGGATTTCTATGAAAATAAGCGATATTTCAGGGGAAAAACAGGGATTTCTATGAAAATCAGCGATATTTTAGGTGAAAAACAGGGATTTCTATGAAAATAAGCGATATTTCAGGGGAAAAACAGGGATTTCTATGAAAATCAGCGATATTTCAGGGGAAAAACAGGGATTTCTCTGAAAATAAGCGATATTTCAGGGGAAAAACAGGGATTTCTATGAAAATCAGCGATATTTTAGGTGAAAAACAGGGATTTCTATGAAAATAAGCGATATTTAAGGGGAAAATCAGGGATATCTATGAAAATCAGCGATATTTAAGGGGAAAAACAGGGATTTCTCAGAAAATAAGCGATATTTCAGGGGAAAAACAGGGATTTCTATGAAAATAAGCGATATTTAAGGGGAAAAACGTGGATTTCCATGAAAATAAGCGATATTTCAGGGGAGAAACAGGGATTTCTATGAAAATAAGCGATATTTAAGGGGAAAAACAGGGATTTCTATGAAAATCAGCGATATTTCAGGGGAAAAACAGGGATTTCTCAGAAAATAAGCGATATTTAAGGGGAAAAACAGGGTTTTCTATGAAAATAAGCGATATTTAAGGGGAA
Organism: Tetrao urogallus; assembly: GCF_951394365.1. Taxonomy (NCBI): domain Eukaryota; kingdom Metazoa; phylum Chordata; class Aves; order Galliformes; family Phasianidae; genus Tetrao; species Tetrao urogallus. The sequence goes on along the minus strand of NW_027638878.1, from coordinate 98,779 downwards.
AAACAGGGATTTCTATGAAAATAAGCGATATTTCAGGGGAAAAACAGGGATTTCTATGAAAATAAGCGATATTTCAAGGGAAAAACAGGGATTTCTATGAAAATCAGCGATATTTCAGGGGAAAAACAGGGATTTCTATGAAAATAAGCGATATTTAAGGGGAAAAACAGGGATTTCTATGAAAATAAGCGATATTTAAGGGGAAAAACAGGGATTTCTATGAAAATAAGCGATATTTCAGGGGAAAAACAGGGATTTCTATGAAAATAAGCGATATTTAAGGGGAAAAAAAGGGATATCTATGAAAATCAGCGATATTTAAGGGGATAATCAGGGATTTCTATGAAAATGAGGATTTCTATGAAAATGAGCGATATTTTAGGGGAAAAACAGGGTTTTCTCAGACAATAAGCGATATTTCAGGGGAAAAACAGGGATTTCTATGAAAATAAGCGATATTTCAGGGGAAAAACAGGGATTTCTATGAAAATCAGCGATATTTCAGGGGAAAAACAGGGATTTCTATGAAAATAAGCGATATTTCAGGGGAAAAACAGGGATTTCTATGAAAATAAGCGATATTTAAGGGGAAAAACAGGGATTTCTATGAATATAAGCGATATTTCAGGAAAAAACAGGGTTTTCTCAGACAATAAGCGATATTTTAGGTGAAAAACAGGGATTTCCATGAAAATAAGCGATATTTCAGGGGAAAAACAGGGATTTCTATGAAAATCAGCGATATTTCTGGGGAAAATCAGTGATTTCTCAGAAAATCAGCGATATTTCAGGGGAAAAACAGGGATTTCTCAGAAAATAAGCGATATTTAAGGGGAAAAACAGGGATTTCTATGAAAATCAGCGATATTTAAGGGGAAAAACAGGGATTTCTATGAAAATAAGCGATATTTCAGGGGAAAAACAGGGATTTCTATGAAAATAAGCGATATTTCAAGGGAAAAACAGGGATTTCTATGAAAATCAGCGATATTTCAGGGGAAAAACAGGGATTTCTATGAAAATAAGCGATATTTAAGGGGAAAAACAGGGATTTCTATGAAAATAAGCCATATTTAAGGGGAAAAACAGGGATTTCTATGAAAATAAGCGATATTTCAGGGGAAAAACAGGGATTTCTATGAAAATAAGCGATATTTAAGGGGAAAAAAAGGGATATCTATGAAAATCAGCGATATTTAAGGGGATAATCAGGGATTTCTCAGAAAATGAGCGATATTTTAGGGGAAAAACAGGGTTTTCTCAGACAATAAGCGATATT